>NW_015552560.1:307562-348470 GCF_001515605.1 Sinocyclocheilus anshuiensis
CCGACACAGTACTTTGTTATAATGGTTATAAGTTCAATTATTGTCACAGCACAGATACTATATGATCATGCTGTTAGTGTAAGTTTTGATTTCATGTTGTTGCTGACCTCATAGCTGACCTCATACGTCATCCGCCCGGAGCTGCTTCCCTTTACAACAGTGAGCGCAAGCTACATTAAATCGATTCGCTACAGAAGGCCTTTGTTCACCCCCCGGAGCCATCTGAGACACTTTTTTTATGGATGGACGCTTTTTATTTAACTTTTGGACTGAAGCATGCAACACCCGCTGAGTGCCATGAAACAGCTTGAAAGATCAAAGACAATTTTTAATATGCTGCTCAATGTGAAAGCCCGCAGGTGATGGAGATTTACCGCTGATTACAGAACCGGCTTCACTGATAAGATGCGCGTTAAATATCGCATGCGATTTATCGTGCAGCCCTAATATACACCTAGGATGACTTGAGGGTGAGTAATTTATGGGCTAATTTTCATTTTTGGGTGAACTAACCCTTTAAGTCTAATCCAAATAACTTTAGGGGGCCATTCTACATTGTTTCTTCATTTCTTCATACTTCAATAGGTGCTTTTTATTTAGAGTGTCCGTCTATACACTAATTACAGATGCAGTTCTTTTCAAGAAATCTGAGTTTGCTTAATACTAAAGGGTACAATAGTAACCAGGAACTTCTGGAATATCAGTTGCTGTCCACTTTGCACCAATAATACATGGTTACAGTGAAGGTAACCCTGTATTGATATTCCCTGATGGTAAACTTGTGCATTTAATTTGGTAGATAATATATAAACTTATAAAAAAACATATATAAACTTTTTTTTAGTTTTTATTAAAGATGAAAATTACCCATTGACTTGCATACCGATCTTCTGTGAATAGTGAATGGTCTTGTCTTCCTTGGCTCACATGGTCAGGGCCCCACAGTTTGTCCTGGCAAATTTACATTTACCTTTTGTGATCAAAACAACTTAAAAGAAGATGGGATTTTACTAGGGATGTACCGATGTATCGGTCGCCGATATTTATCGGCCGATTTTTCCTCAATTTACAACCATCAGCATATCGGCTATATAAGGAAAAAGGCTGATATAACAAACGGATGGTTTATTAAATAACTGCGTGAAGGCACTGAGCTGTATAATGTCTGTTGCATAATCCTAGCGCTACTGTCTGCACTTTAATGCTAATCAAATACCAAAAGACTCTTGATTAAATAACTTTTATAAGTGTAGCGGACCTCATCTGAATGATGGCCAAAACTTTACTGATGTTTTATTAAGTTTATTGCGTCCTTTTTCACTCAAAAAAATCACAATAAGAGCTAAACAAATAAACTGACAAACTTTAAATCCGAAGAACTACGTGCTTTTCATGCTGATCCGTAGACTAGAAAACCCGTCAAAATAAGAGTCCCGCCTTGGTAATGGAGATCTCATATATATTTAAACTTACAAAAAATATTAAAATGTATACAAAAACAAATTAGAAGATTAATCATAATAAAGTCTGTTACAATAAAGAAGGATTAATGTGTATTTAAGTTATACAGTGAAGTGTTATTTTACATTTGTTTACTTTATTTCTGAACCTGAAAACTGTTAAACCTACCTAAAAAGCACTGTTTATTTAATATGTATATTTGTTCTGTTGTATTTATGTAGGCCTGCTGAATGTTAAATGGATCCAATCCATGTTCATTGGAAATTATTTGATGATGCAGCAATAAAACTGCTAGTATAATTTAATGCAGGTGTATTTGAACTTTGCTGATTTAAAACATGATCAAAATATTTTTTTCTATTTTGATGCCAAAATTTCAAATAAGTGAGGAAGTGACAAATATCGGTATCGGAATCGGCCAATAAGTGATTGTTAAAATCGGTATCGGCCCCAAAACATTATATCGGTGCATCCCTAGATTTTACATGTGGTTAAAAAAATAATAATGATATGTTCTTTTTAACCAAGTAATGCCTATAATATGATATACATAAAGGAATTTGTCCCCTCTTGTTCAGATAATCCCTATACAAATACTCAAAAGCATGAGAAATCAACAACCAACATTCAGCAAAAATTCAGTTTCTCAAATTTTATTTCATTTTGCTTGCATGTGAATTTATTAACAAAACAAAAACACATGATGTGGCATATTTGCTGATATTAACTATCACTATTAACACTATTATTAACTATTAACTTGCACTTGAAAAAGGAAATAATAATAACAACATTATTATTATTATTATTTTACTCTTGTTAACACCTCCATTCTTGAACGGAAACCTCCATTCCTGATGGAAACATGTACATTGAAATTGTGTTATAAAAGAGGGAACTAATGAGATACAAGCAGTTCCAAACTTATATTCCAATATTATAATACTGTATTGTATATTCTATGTGTATAAACACTTTATTATATACAATACTACTAGAATTCAAAATTACTGCATTATGGTAACGTTAATAAAAATGTAAATCATTTTGTAGCCATTTCATGTTTTTCCACTTCTATAGTTTCATAGATTATAAAGATTGAAAAACAAATCTGCCACTATTCCCTTACAAACACTGGTGTGCTGGTACCATGGTAGAGTGATGGTATTAGATAGCACTACTGAACTTTTATATGCAATAGTGGTACTGAATGATAACCATATTCATGCACTATACTGTTTACATGGATTCCAAAGTACTTAAAATAAAACAATTGTACTACCATAGTATCATGTACTTTTTGTTAGTGTTAATGCAGTATGTGGATGAGTACAGATGTTTTAAATTAGAGGGAAAATATGATCAGTGAAGTTCTCTGTGTGTAATTGCACAATCTCCACGTCATTATGGGAGCTGGAGGTGCTTACAGCACGTGCTATCTTTGTGAGGGTTTTCTCGTAAGGGGCCGGCAGATAAACCATCAGAAAAACCCCATCATTCCCATCTTCAGTGCCATCTCCTTCCTCCAAAGTGGACAGAAATTCAGCAGTGCCATCAGCATTGTCAAAATCCAGAGTTATGACTTTGGTTGTGTGCTCCTTCACCCTGAAACATCTTTTGTAAACAAAGGCAATTCCACTGAGGAAGAGCAACGAGCACGTTACTATGACAACATACAGCATTATCTCCGGTCTCTCTTCGACCTTGTTTGAAGTCAGCTCGTTCCAGTAACCCTGACAACACAGGAATAGAATAGAATAGAAACTTAAGAAATCACAAGGTCGTATTCTTTGAGGTCTGTTCCTTAAAGTCACCATGCAATCAAAACTGACAATTCATTTTTTAATAGAATAATGCAGTGTTTGTTTATTTAGGCCTAGTTATTTATTTATTTTATGGGCCCTCATAATCTTTAATCAAAATAACTTCCAAGCAAACAACAAAGATCCAACCAATTCCCGATGGACAAAATCAAGGCCTGCCCTACAGTATCCAATTTTAGATGCAGCCATTCATTCATTCTTTGGCTGGCAGTCGGGCCGGAGAGGGACTTGTTCTGTGAGCATTTGACATATATTTCAAACATATATATTTCAAACACATAGTGTTTCTTTTATATTTTAGAGATTTAAATACACATCACTATGGGCAAAAACACATTCATAAACACTGCTTTTTATGGAAGCAGTAAAATTGTAGACATGAACAAACATAATTTGAAGAATTCACATCAAATCCATTATGTAGGTAACAATAAAACATACTCTATTCCTCTCCCTGTTCACCAGCCACTTTCATATCTTTTAGGAGAAGTGGATAAATTGATGTGTTGTAAATTCGACAGGTTCTGACAGCAGCCCACATAGCCCTGATGACTTTAGTGATCAACATGATCATTATAAACTTATTTAAAACACAAAATACATTTACTTACATATATATTTGATTATCTAAATATCATATATTTTACAATCTAGTTTACAAAATTTTAGAATAATAAGAAACATTTAACCGATACATTACTCATTACTCATTAGATTTGATTACTTTAGCGCCATGACCGCTAACTGTCATGTGACACACTTGATGTGTTGCCATGGAAAAAGGAATAATGTACTGCAGGGATTCTATATATTTATATATATATATATATATTTATATATATATTGTAGACCAGAATCCCAAATAAGGTCTGCTGTTGTAGGTTGGCCTACAAAAATACATCACTGCTTTTGAAATTAGTTTTACACACAAAAACATTTTAAGGATTAAAAACTTGACATTGAACAATGCCTTGAGGTATGAGCAGAATAATTGACGCTGGTGTTTCATTCGTTGTGTTTAGCCCCGGTTTCATTTGTCCCCATGGTTACTCACTGGTTGATTGATTAGTCCCATATGTTCCTTGCTTTCTCCCTCATTCATCCTGTGTATTTACAGTATATTCCCCTTTAGTTCAGTTCCTTGTCTGTTCTCATCTATGGGTTGGTTTTCAGACATGTCTGATTATTAAATACCACCTGAAATTAGATTGTCACCTCAGGTCTCTCCTTGCCTGCAACCACACCTTTGTCCATTGATGATAATAACCTTTTTGCCATTGATAGGTTATGGTTATGACCAAATAACCAGAATGCTCCTTCTCATATCATTTCAGGGTATTTTGCAAGCACACAGATTAGAGTTTTGCATAACATCTCTTAAAATTATCAAAATTGTATTTAAGGCATTCCTGTCCTTAGTGACCGTGTTGAGATTATCACATGGATATCTGCAAAAATGTTTATTCTTTAACTTTTAAAACAATAACTGTACATACGGCAGAACGGATAAAAGAATCATAAAAATAGATGTTACTTGAGTTGTAGCACTTAATCTGAGCGTGTAGTGACATACAGTTTGTCTGAAACATAGTTGACAAATTCACCAGGGAAAACATCCTTTCCTTGTAATATCAAAATGGTGATTAATGATTAAGCTTGATCTATGACTGGCAGATCAGTGTGCTACTTCTTTCTCTCCAGTATAGTAGAAAGAATTGTTGCATAAATGGAATGTGTATGAAGATGTTAATTGTGATGAGCTGATGCCTATTTATGGTACAAGGATGCATCTCATCTCACTATGTGATGAAGCGGCCCGTGGTTTCAAATTTGGTAGTACTTTATGTCTCAAACCTTGACTATTCTTCTGCCACACACTCAAAAGTATGTTGTTGTTTTTTTACTTCATGAAAATGCAACATACTTTCAGGGCATAGTATAAGTGGCAAACTGGGACTCAGTCTTTATGAATGAATCGCTGAATCAATTACTCAACAGATTTGTGAATTCAGGAACAAAACGCCTCATCTGGTGATTCTACTGTGGCACTGTTTTCAAAGAATTATCTTTGGCAGAGCATAAACAAAGTACAGTTACTTTGTTTATGCTCTGCCAAAGATAATACAATATCGTGTTTAAAATCAGTTACTCAACATTAATGTCTTGTTTATTAAACTCTCATGGATTAAATAAACCGCAATGTGTGATTACTTGGCTATTGCTACAAATATCCCCCAGCGACTTAAGACTGCTTTTGTGGTCCAGGGTCACAAATGATGACAGATGCTATAACTGAATGATTACAATTTTGCCCATGGTATGAATTAACATGGTTTAACTTCTAAATTAAAGCATTCAAATGGGAAAAAAGATATGATAGGCAACATCTTGAAAGATGAGTACACTTACAAGAACACATTTACCACATATACTTAGTCTATAAGCAAACTAAAGAGTTTTACCTTAAGACGGTCAGTTGATGGAGGTGCGGATGCGCCTGTGCCCCAGTCACATGAGCGCCGTCCCGCAGGGCCGAACTGTATCCTGCTGCTATCCATAAGCACATGTTTACTCTGTAAGCTCCAGTGCTGATCTTAAACTACAGCTCACATCTAGCTTTAATGGCTTATCCTGTGCAAGAAGAAACAGTTTGACTTGTGTTGAATTGTGTCAGGGATCAAGAGTTGTGCCAGAGCATCCAATCAATGGGAACTGACCGCTGAAGCCCAGAGTCTTAACACAAATGGCCTACATTGCACAGCTGTGAGGTTATCTGAGTCCATTCCGACTGCTTTGGAAATAGGCCTAACTTGTGCTAGCTGCTGAGCTATTTTTTCCCCAACGAATAAACCAATAAGATCACTGAACTTCGTAACTTGAGCCGTATAAGGTCATATAAACTCTTATGTCCATTTGCTATAGAGATATATAGAGCGGCAAGTTTATGATCTTAATTTGTCACAATTATAGACAAATACAATCTGACTGATAACACACAAACAGCTGTCCCTTTATAATTTTATTGAAGACACTAATTGATCATTGACATGGCAGGCTGGAAAAAGTAAGTGAACATCTGTGCTACGACTTCATTAAAAGCTAATTGGAGCCAATTAAGGAGATGAGATTGGAAGTGTGGGTCGTACAGAAGATCTGGGCCCGGTTGCATGAAAGTCCTTAAGTAATTTAACTTAGGGGTATTCCTGAGGGGAAAAAAATCCCTAAGGTAAGGGATTTCTTTAGGAGCGTTGCAACAAACATCTTAACTGTCACCCTTACCTAAGTGTTTATACTAAGCGTTTCACGGTAGTTTCTGACCACATACGGCAATGGGCGCCGCGGTTGCTATAGTTACTACATCTCACAATAAACATAGATAAACGCCTCCTGCTGACCAATGAAGGAAAATTTACCAAATGTGAAAATTAACCCATGTTTTGACGCTGCAAACACGCAGAGTTGTAAATGTGAACAGGTGGATCGACAAGAAAATAATGCATTATAAAAATCTAAACAATTAAGACATACATTACATTTGTATTATTATTTAATTAATGCAATGATTAATAATAATTGTTTAAATTAATATAATAATTGATTAAACTTTCTCAATTGATTCATCCATTTTCTTTAAAAAATTATATAAAACTTTTTGTTTTGTAAAAACCTGTAAGTCATGCTTTTTACAGTCATTTTACAGTTTAATATGTTACCATAGTCATTGTCCTACTGTGCTCATATGATATTTTATTTGTGCAGGTCTTAAAAAATGTCTTAAGTCTTACATTTGAGCTTAAAAATCCTGCAGATACTGAGTTTAAGATGACTTGAGGGAGCTGTTTTGGTCCCTTAAATTTATCAAGGTGAAATAGTTACTAAGGACTTTGTAGCAGCGCTTAAGTGAACACTTCGATAATTAAGGGGAATACTTAATGACAGCCTTAAGGTTCATTAGAGGGTTAGTTCACCCCAAAATGAAAACTAGGCTGCGTTTTACTCACCCCCGATGCATCCTAGGTGTATATGACTTTCTTCTTTCAGACGAATCCTACAACTGCTGGCGCAAGCTAGATTAAAGTGATTATTACGTTTTGAATATGGATATTTTTCTTACAAAAACGCATTGATTCGCTACAGGAGGTCTTTGTTCACCCCCTGGAGCCGTGTGAGACACTTTTTTTTATGGAAAGGTGCTTTTTATTTCACGTCTTTTGGACTGAAGCAATGCAACACCAGCTGAGTGCAACGATAGAGCTTGAAAGATCAAAGACAATTTTTAATATAACTCTGACTGGATTCGTCTGAAAGAAGAAAGTCATATACACCTAGGATGCATCGGGGGTGAGTAAAACGCAGCCTAATTTTCATTTTGGGGTGAACTAACCCTTTAAGTTGACCCTTAGGATTTTTCTTGCAACCCGTTTCACTAAGGGTTCCCTTAACCTTATAACTAAGGGATTTCTTAGCTTAAGGACTTTCATGCAACCGGGCCCTGTCCTTTAAATAAAGGCACACAAAGACTGCTTATTGAGAAATCAATTTTTTCTCAGAAAAGATTGGTTAGTGTGAGCCATGTCTCAGTCCCATTATAACTTAAAAATGCAGTACAGCTGGTAAACATGACAAAAATTGCTTAAAGACATGGTGCTCCTCAATCCAAAGTAAGAGATCCTGTCTACAAATGTGGAAAATTCTGGATTGTTTATACTCTTTCCATCAGCAGATGTTCTGCTTAGATCACTCCAAGAAAGCAATGGGCAAGCCTGAAATCTCAAGTGCAAATAACCTCCAGAAAGCTCTACAAACTGGAATTCTTTGTTCATGTAATAACAAACAGTGTGTGCTTTACTGAGTCCTGACCTTAAGCCAGTGGAGATGCTGAGGCATAACCTAAAGAAGGCTGTGCTATCAAGAAATCGACCCAGAAATGTTGATAAACATAGGGTTGCGAGGGTTGTCCAAAATAGGTCAGAAGTCTTAGAAGCAGCTACAAATGTTTGGTGAAGGTTTTCTGCTGAAGGAAGATCTACAAGTTAGTAAATTTATTCTTGACACAATATGCTTGAAAAAATGTTGTGCAAAATTAAAAATATACACAAACACACAGCGGCCTCGAATGTTATTTCGTTTTTGCATTATTTAACATGATAGGAATTGTACTGTAGAACAATAAACATTGTTCAAGATTAAGATAAAAATATTGTTTTGATGAAGACAAAAAATTTATTTGATATTTTATTATCTAATTCAATTACATTGATGCATTTCTTAAAGTGTCTATTTTTGGGGGCCATCTAAGTTTTATGTATATCTATTTTTTTTATGACATATCAGCATTATATCAACATCTTGGTAACTGAAAAATCCATATCTCCAATCAAAAGCAAGAATGATTTCAAAAATTAGTGATGAGATTAAGAATCCAATCAAAAGAAAAGCAAATCAGTTTGCAGTGTATGTGCATATGTGATTATTATTATTATAAACTGGCCCAGTCACTCATGCCAATAAAACAACAACTAAAACACACACACAACTGGTAACTCTGCTTATTTATTCTGCAACACTTACAACATAAATGATCGAACAAACACTTTAGAACACATTCAGGGTAATGCACATGTACTGCATTTGATTGATAGAAGTTTGATAATAAACAGCAACGTAAGTACTGGCACAGACTGAGCACACTCCCTCAAGAACAATTCACACAAATATCATTCTTGCAATAATACTTACAAGAATATACGCGTGGTACATCATGGGATAATTAATGTTGGTGTACTGTAAAATGGAGTGCCATTATGAATGGAATATATGTTAGCAGAGCTAAAATTAAAACATTTTCACTATTACATGGAAATCTGTTTTAGCTTGCATTTGTAGCTTTAGCTTAAGTCCGCACAACATAATCCATCGAGTTTTCCTGTGGATTTAGACCAAGTGCTGCAGGTTTAGATTCACAAGTAAAAAAAAAAAAAAACATCTAAAAATATCCCTTAGAGTTTATAAATTCTTTTTGCCTAGACAAAATATTGCCTGAACATTTTCACAATCTGCTGTACAGAACTTTTTTTTCTGTCCACTACTTACAAAACTAGCACTCAACACAAAGCAGACAAATGTAGACTACACCTCAGTTTGTAGCTACCTGGAGAAAGAACAAAATGAAATCCTTTCCTAATCTGGACAAATCAGGCTTTAAAAAACAAACAAAAAAAACACATTTGATTTGCTAAAAATAAAGCGCATAATAGTTTTTCAGAACACTCTGATATTGAATATAAATTTGTCTTTGGTCCCTTTAAACATCCTTTTTAATTTCCCCGTTTATGCAAATCAGTTGCCATAAACAACAGAATATGAAAAAATGAAGCTAAGGATTATACATTCTTACTATGATTATGTAACATAGGCTGTGTGGACTGGATATACTGTATGTAAAGAATATCTGTATATGGTTCCCAATTTTCTATAACTCACATTGCACATGAAGTACAGCACAATAGCCTTTTTGAAATAAGTGTATATGAATTAGATACAAAGGGTTTCTTTGTAGCTTGTCATATGTGTTGAGCAAATATCTCACAATAACACAACATTGTAGGCATCACAAAATACATCCTTTTTCATTCACACACACACACACACACACACACAAAATCAACATATAAATAGTACATGCAGATGACTGAAGACAAAAAAAAAAAATATATTATTCAAGCAACTGCAGTTCTAGATCAAGAAATAAAATGTATTTGGAATAAAGTGATAAAACTGTATGCCTCCAAAAGTGCAAACGTATCCAATTTTAATAAATACAGGTTGTAAATAGTCTCCAGTTAAAAATGTACCTAAATTTCAACTGTTTGATTTAATAGCTTCAATGAGTTCAAATACAACATATGATGCAGCTATGAAAAGTACACTGCAGTTATATTTCTCGCTACTCAAATTTACTAAAGTTTCTTCAAGTTTACTCAGATGTAGTGTTGCTTGGTGAATACTGAAACCAGTATCTGATAATAGATTCCCATTGCATTGTGGGTAGTGGAATCTATGGCACACAGTGTCTTGCTGACAGGATGCACGGACATCGGACGTTTAAACAGAATGAGGTTTATGGGCGTTTTGAGAGCGAGTGCAGTATTTGTGGATCAGCTTTCTTGTGAAGGTTCAATGCTTCCAGATTTACAGACAAAAGATGAAGCCAAAACATTTGGCCTACTGATTTTTAAGTAGGCCTGATACTCTATGATCTGATATCAGGAGAGTCTCCAAAATGATGTGCTGTTTTACAGTGTGAGGAAGTGGCTTGAAATCTTCTGAGTTAAATGTTTTAAAGCATTGTGTGCATTGTATATTATGGAAATGTGATGGTTATACTACACTCTAAAAAATGCTGGGTTGTTTCAACCCAACTTTGGGTCAAATATGGACTAACCCAACTTTTGGGTTAAAAATTTTATGTAAAAATTTAACCCAACAGTTGGATTAGTCCATATTTGACCCAATGTTGGGTTGAAACAACCCAGCATTTTTTTTGAGTGTACTGTAGCAACATAAAACTGCATTAGCAAAGCATAAGTTCGTGCTTTAGATATATATTAATCAACGCATTAAAGGTGCATTAAGTTCCACATTTCATTGTGCAATGACTTCAACTAGTTGAAATGTTTAGAGGAATTTAAGGTTTACGTTTTAAAGGATCAGATGAGCGAAAAACACCCTGAAAAACAGCATAATATGGCACATGTACAATTAAAGCCAATAAACTCTCAGAGAAATAAATAAAAATACAGATTCTGAATATAACAGCATGGATATTGAAGAACATTCACAAAAGGGATTTGCATTACACAGATCACTGTGTACTGCAATAAAAAAGTTAGCAAAGTTAAGCAGGTAATAGCATCACAGAATTATGAGCGTAGGCCGAGGCAAACAGTAAAGGACAAGGAAAAGAGCTCTATGGAAAAGGACACTGGAGATCAAAAATGAGCCAGGTCATCACAGGATGATGTCATAAACGCGTCCCACTCGTCCAAGCCACTCGCGCACTGCTTGCCGCACTCTGAGGTCAGTCACATGACAGGTCAGCTGACTGATACGGGGGAAAACCACTGGCTGGAGGGCAATGAACGTGGGATCCGACAAGAGCTGGAACTGATTCAGGATCATAAGGATCATGTTGGTCCAGGCCTAGACGGAAAAATTGACAAATACAAGTTCACAAAATAATTCTATAAAGAAATCTGCGATTCCAGAATTTTTTTTAATTTTTATTTTTTTCAGTTAAATTGTGGTTAATTTGCTGAAAGTTCTGTCATTTGACTCTACATTAATTTCTTTTCGTGCCACAATGTATTTGTAGCCTGTAATATTGTTTTAATATTAAAATAATGTTTTATTTTCCACACAAAGAAATGCATAAAATAGCACAAATTCAAAATTCAAGGAACATAACATTCCATAAAATCTAAGTGGGAGGTTAGTTTGTGTGTGGGATTGTAGACAGACCTTCTTAAGGAGAACTCCATCAGTGTCATGCAGTGTGTTTTTGGCTTTTAGGTGATTGTTAGGATTTGTTGTGCTACTGTTGTGTTTAAATAAAGTAAAAAGTATTTTCTTTTTTGTTCAATTCAGCTATTTTTTTAAATTATTTAGACCTATTATAGTATTTATTAATATTTTGAATGAGCTTTTATTTTGAAATTTTCAGTTTTAATTATTTAGTATGTAATTTTAAAGATGTATTAAGTTTTTATTTTTATCTAAACATTTCTATTTAGCTTTAACATATTATTTCTATTTTAGTCATTTTAAACAATGACCCAACATTCCTGCCCTACACTTTTTCACATTGAAGAAGCTGTTCCATGTGGATATATACTGTACATCACAATTGACCTATCGGTAAGCCCCGCCCCCTTAGTTACTGTTGCGAACTCGGACAAACAAACGGAGTTGCTAGCTGTCTTACAATGACAGTTGTCCGTGTGAAAACCTTGTCCCTATATCTTTTTGATACATTTTGGACACAGAAGGACCATCATTCAAGTGGGACTTAAATATGCCATGGAGGGATATATAAAAGATTTTAAAATAAATATTGTGGGTATTAATTTGGAAGCGAGGGTTTACAGATCACAATGCAAGCGGGAGAAGTCTCATGTTACGTTCGTCACGATCACAGATAACAACATCCCTGATCAACACTGTTCATGTATTGCAGGGTACGATTAAATTAATTTACATTTAACCAGTTTAATATGAAGAGAGTATGTAGACCTTCGTTTATGCGTTTTTGCCCTACACTGTACAAGACGCGAGAACAGTCCGCTATTTAGGTTAGCATGGACTCACTAACTTTAACGTTAGCTAGGTTTAGCCAGAGATACCTTGCTTAAGTGCAAGATAACATTAACGTTCTGCTTGAGCAGATGAAAATTGTAACTTAATGAGAGTATGACAACCAGAAAATGAACGTTTTCGTCTTCATTGGGATTGGGGGTGAATGCTTTGGGACATTTTGCTCCGTTTTGTTTGGGTTTAGGAAATAGAATAAAATAAATTCCATTGCCCATCCTCTCAGGATACCTGGAATCAGTGGTACAAGTATCCCAGGCACATCGTTTTTCCATTTTTGAAGCATAAACCCCATAAAAACGATGCGGGCTTCGGATCTTCCAGTGTTTCTCTATGGCTCTGAAACCTAAAGATGTCCGAGTTCCGCTCCCCGTGCGACGGATACTCGACTGCCATTGGCTCATCTGCGTTCGAGGGGAGGGGCTTACTGATAGGTCAATAGGGAAGTAAAGACAATCGCAACTTCTGTTTCATACTGACTTTAATGTTAACACTGGTAAATGCATTAATAATGATTTTAAAATGATTCACCCGCATTAACATGTTGACAGCTGTTTTAAAATGTGAGTGGTGCTTGTTCGTACTGTACTTTAGTTCCTGTCCCGTCTTACCTGTATCTGTGCCTCAGAGTCTCTGAGTGAGATGTTGTGGGAACTGGCTGTGGATCCCGATCGAGGTCTCTTCTCTTGCCGCAGTAGCTCGGGCCCCGCGCTGAAAGAGTGGCGCATGGGCCCCTGCTCTACTAGTTGCTGAGGCCTCTGGGGCCCTGGGGAGTCCGGGCCACGCAGGGTCACCATCTCGCCCCTCTTAACTCCCGCCTTCACATCTTTGGCAAACGTGGTGTGATTGTGCTGCTGCTTGCGTTTCTTGTACTCGATCATGAGCTTGGTGATGGTCTTGTCGGTGGCGATGGTGTACAGCTTGTTTCCCGCACTCTCCCACCATTCCTTCTTACGCCCCCCGTTCCTCCCGTCTCCTCTCAGCTGGGGTAGGGTTGCACTCAACCCACCAGGGCTGTGGACCTCCTCTGAGGGCGTCTCGTCAAGATGGAGGCGGAAGCTGTCCTCTGAGGGCGTTCCGTGGCCCGACAGGGCCCCGGGAGAAGGCGTAGAGGTCTCCGAATTAAAAAGGGGCAAGAAAAAGAGTGGGTCGGCCCGGTGGGTGGGCTGCTCTCCTGCACTACTCTCCAGGTCCAGGTGCATCTGAATATAGTTGTTGCACAAGTCCATGCAGAGTTTGTGCAGACGTTTGAGCAGCCATGCCCAGTCCACGCTGCAGGCGTGCTTCTCACGCGCACGTGGAGGACTCACTTGGGCCGTCTCCTCGAAGATATCTTCATCCTCAGAGGAGCACTGCTGTGAAGAATCAGAGCCGCCCTCCTCTTCCTCACTCAGGATCTTTTTGACTTGATCCACAGTGATGTTCTCCTGGTTTGTCAGCATTGCACACAGCAAAGCCTGAACACATATACAGAAAAGCATATTGAGATGATCCATAATGCAGAAAGGCAAATAATTCTATTTCATTTCTAAATTCTTAATTTAACACAAATTACAAAACACAGTTAGGCCACAGTTATACACATCTAGGGCATGTACATTACTGTTTCTTGAGCAGCAAATCAGCATATTAGAGTGATTTCTGAAGGCTCATGCGACAAGGACGTCTGGAGTAATAATACTAAAAATTCAGCATTTCATTAAAATAGAAAAGTTCATTTAAACTATAAATATATTTTACACTATTACTGTTTTTACTGAATTTATGATCAAACGAATGCAGCCTTGCGGAGCTGAATTTTTCAAAAATGTAAAAAATCGTAATAATTTAAAACTTGTTCAAAATGTACCATATATGAGGAATTAACACCAACAGTTTCATTTGGAACTATTTTAATTGGCAAAGGCAAAAAACTGGCAATATTGTGTGTAAAATGTACGCTAAAAGTAAACTGCTTATACTCAGTGTTAACTCATTGTTGAACTGCTATATAAAATCAATGTCACACAAGCTGTTGTTTTAAATATCAGCAAGGTAAGCTTTACATGGTCATGACAATGTCTGAAATACTGAATAAGTTTTGTGTTGTTTTATCTCACGTGTGTTTTTTTTTTAAACTCGTTTAATATACTATATATTATTGTCTTGCCCCTTGATGAAATGAAGATGAAAGTACATTGAAGTCAGGTAAAGAACAGTATTTTGGATATTAGCATGTAATATGTTGAAAATTATTTTAATCAATTATTCAATTACTTAAAGGTGTGGTAAGTGATATCTGAGAAAAACTGCTGATATTTGAAATCGACACCCAAACAAACACACCCCTCCCTTCATTGCTCCGCCCCCAAATTCACAAACACGCAATGCAACACAACGACTAACAGCTGGTGCATCAGACGGCCTGCTCCAGCATGGATTGGATGAATCAGTCCTGTTACTATAGCTAATATTACAACAACAGCATATCTTGATTCTGTGAAAAAATTGCTAAACTAATGTTACTCACATACTGAGCAGAAAACAAAGAGGCCTCAGCATCTGTTTTCTGATCTCTAATGACTCCTCAGCGCTGGAAAGCTTTTCCTAAATTGACATGAGTCCTAGCTAGTAACCCTTCTTTTTCTGGTGAAATTCCTCTGGCCTTTTCCTCATTGGTAATGTCTCAGTCATCTCCCTTTCTACAGTCCTTCTACAAATCTCCTGCTTGCTTACTCTCTCTCCTCCCCATCATGAGCGTTAATGCCCCTGTTGCTGATTGGCTACAAGAGTGTTGTGGTGCTCCTCTTATTGGTCCGATCCACTTTGCTTTTTCCCTTATTTACACATCCAGGACTATGTACAAACACAATATATTTTCAGCGCGTACACAGAACAGACAGATAGCAAATATTCACAAATTCGTTTATTTTGGTTTTGATTTCAATTTTCAAGAGAGTTTCTCAGAAAATCTCGTACTGCATCTCTAACTGATGATTAATTGATCATCTATGATATTTATATCTGAGGTAAGACTGAAAATGTACCTGAAAGTAGATATCGAAGCTCATGGCAGACTGGCGGTATAAGTTAGCAGCTCCACACACCCCTGACACCTTCATGAGGAGATACTTGAGTCCTGGACGGGTGTCAAATTCCCGCGCTGTGCGGTACGAGTCCAGCAGCAGGTCAAAGATGATGGCCAGGTTCTGCATTGAGATGTAGCGGAGAAAGCCTGCGGGTTTCGGCTCTGACACTGCCGTGGGGATTCTGCCCTGCCCCTCAAGGCTCCCGGAAGCTTTCCCAAACTCCTCTAAGAGGATGTCATACAGGTTCTGCAGGAGCACTTGATGGGACAGTAAACTTACCACCAGAGTCCTGAAGGGAATCCTGCACAGGGACAGAACAGAATATAACAGCACTCTGATCTGTCCAATTTGATTTAAACAGAGTCATTAAGGATAGCAATTTATTCAGGAACAGCAGTAGCAGAAATATATGTATGCATGTAAGGCCTACAGTATCTGATCATTTATATGATCATCTATATGAACTTTCTATTCCATGCCCTACACATTTTGAATCATGATATAAAAAAAAAAAAAATCAAATTCAAATCAAATCAAAATCAAACAAACAAATGCAGTGTCATGCAGTGCACAACCCGGTTCTGGAGGTAATAGGCCACTTGAAAAATATGAAATATTACATGCAGATTCTGTTTGCAGTGGCCTTACCCAATTTTTCTGTGTCAAGCACAGCATAAAAAAGAGAATAAGAAAACATACAAGCAGATGTTACTGTATGATTAAAACAACATTTCAATTTTAATCTTAATTTACCTATTTTATTTTACCTTACATTTTATATTGCAGGTTTTTAAAACTAGTTCTTTAATATCAGGTCTATGGATAAATAGCATTTTATGAATCAGTCACTGAAACCAATAATCAACCAACCACAACTTTCTTACAGTCCTGTATCACGTTATAATATATGGAGTATTATTAAAATAATAAATATCAGCAGGCTGAATTTGAATGCACATCATATCACCTCTTCTGGGCTTGACCATTGGAGTGCTGATCAACAGGAAGCTCAATAATCAGCACACAGGACTGAGCGTGCTCAAATCCGTCCTTGCTGCTCGGAGTTTTAGGGGAGCACTGTGTATCTAGCATGAAGACCTGAAAGAAGAAAAAAATACATCCGATCACTATAATCAATGAATTCTTCACACAAAGTCTGCAATCTCAAAACTCTGGCCATTTGATATTACCTAGAATATCAAAATCAACTGCAGCAGATCCTTTTCCTATTTAGCGCCCAAACTCTGGAACAATCTACCTAGCATTGTTCAGGAGACAGAGACACTCTGTCAGTTTAAATCTAGATTAAAGACCCATCTCATTAACCTGGAATACACATAATACACTATTGCATTTCTATAACTCAAAACAATTAAAGGATTGTTAGGCTGCATTAATTAGATCAACCAGAACCAGGAACACTTCCCATAACACCCGATGTACTCGCTACATCGTAAGAAGAATGGCATCTACGCTAATATTAGTCTGTTTTATTCTTATTCAGAGGTCACCGTATCCACCCAGATCCAGTCCATATCCCGATCAGATGGTGGATCAGCACATAGAGATGACCTCTACAGCCCTGAATGTCAGCGGAGACCATGTCAACTAGATGAACCCTAGAGACAGATCCCCTGCGAAGACCTCGAAGGCCATCGGCACAAGACCACAAGAACCAGACGGTTCGACCAAACTTGGTCAAATTTTTGCCAAGGAAATAAAAACATAAATTGAGAATTAATTATTGATATCTTGAACATGCAATACAAACAATGAACAAGCAAGGCAATACATTTATAGCAAAAAAAGGGAAACAACAAGCCTCTCATACAAGTATACTGTCTGATTTAGATCAAATTGGAGTTGTGTGTTCAGTAATGGGGGCTGATAACATGCATGTGGCAATTGTGGTTCACAATCATAGCGCCACCAACCAGCACCAGGAATTGTGACACATACAGTACAACAGACTTTGAAATAGTCCAAAGAAGTTGTAATTATGAATGAAATTACTGACTGAAGAACTCTTTGACATTGATGCGGTTTTCCTGTTTATTACTATGAAGCTGCTTTGAAGCTATGTTTAATCTATAAAGCGCTTGTCTTGAGATTTCATAGCCATAACCATCCATTTTATACCTATTGCTCTATTTTCTCACAGTATCAATATGTTCTAGCAGCATAAGTTGGTATAAGATGTCTGGGTCAGTGTACAGTTGTAAATGACGTGAGGTGCACAGGTACCTGTTGAGCCATGGCCCGGATCCTCATGTACTCCGCCTCGGCTGAAGGGGAGTGTGAGGGGGCTGCAACTTTCACTTCACACGCGTCTCCAGTGAAATTGTCCGAACCACTCCGGAAACAAGCTAGTAGATTCTACCAGAGGACAGAGAAGGCATGTAGAAAACTATAACACAGATTTTCTTTTCATACTTTTTAGATTTAAACTATAAATCAAAGCTTGCACTGGTTTATATTCACATGTGATACATTAATTCTCTACTTATTAAAAACATATCTCATGTTGTACAGAACAGAACATACTTTTTTTTTACTATAAGTACTTGCATGAATAAAGCTGTTGCATCTGTCAGCAGTCTGTGCTTGACCTACATCAACATTTACACAACAGCAAAAGATCATCAGCAAGCAAGCAGGATTTATGTGTAAGTGAAATTAAAACTATAAAAGGAAAACCTTTCATTCTGTACACCAGATACTCAACAGTATATGGCACTCTCTAGTCTAGGATATAGCTTAAAGGGGTCATAGGATGCCCATTGTTGATATGATTCTTTAGGGTCTTAATGAAAAGTCTGTAACATAAGTGTTTTTAAAATAAAAGAATACCTCAATATTTTTCAGCCAACACTCAATGAAAATGTATCTATTTGTTTTGAGAGTAAAGGTCCTGCACACTGAGTCCGAAATTTTCGTATGCGTTTTTTTTCTTTTTTTCTTTCGTATTCGTCATCCTTTCCTATCAAAATGCTTGCTACGGATGTGAAAACACAGAAATTGAACCTGGTCCGAATTTTTTTATTACGGACGAAAGTCTCGGAAGCAGTGTTTAAACGTGATTGACACAACATGAGGTCGTATTTATTTTTTTAACAGCTCTAACTGCTGTGCTTGTAGGTTCAACGTAATAAATGAGAGTATAGGCCTACTTACTGATTGTACATAACATCTGCAAACACATACTAGCTTCATCACTGTGTCTGTCATGCTTTTCTGTTCCCCTTTCAGGCTCTGTCTTTACATTTATTTTGAAAGATGAAGCTCGCGATTATGTTAAGGGGCGTTACATTTCCGACGAGTGCTTACGGTGTTCGGCCAATCACAATGCACTGGGTCAGCTGGCCAATCAGAGCAGACTGCGCTTGTCGGAAGGAGGGACTTTGTAGAAAACGAAGCGTTTGAGAGAGGCGGGGCATAGAGGACCTACAATAATGTACAGTATTTGAAAAATAATGTGTTTTTTGAACATTAAAGCATGTCAACATATTCGGTTACACCAAATACACCAAATAATGATCTTTACAAAAGCATCATATGACCCCTTTAAAATGCAATTAGTTTGATCCATTTTGATCCTGAATCATCATTTCAACCACGAAGACACTGCAGCCAAGTGCATTAACAGTGTTTATAACTTGAATGAACTGATTTATAGAAATGAATCAACCCCACTCTTTAGGAGCACTTTTACTATTTCAAATAATTTTTGCGCCATCTGCAGCACCAAACAAAATGTGAAAAACTCATGCAAACAGCTTTCTGGCACAGTCTTTAGGAAACTTAATTGCCAAATAAAAATGACATTAAAATCACTGCAATCATGACGGATTAATTTTGTATCAAAAATAATATTAGTATATATTCACTCTATCCTACTAGAGTCTCAATGAAAAAGTCTTCGGTCATAATCACAAGTCATCTTTACACATGTGTATTCATATCCCAGATAGCAGCATCATTTTCCTTCTTTCCATAAAACAGCACAACACTAATCCTTAAAGAAGATTACATTAGTGGAGAAAGCAAAGAACATGTGGCCGCAAACGTCCTAAGCATGAAGTTTCAATCTATTTTTGTAAACATATTTTTGCATATATATATATATATATATATATATGTGGCAATGAACTTTCCTGTTCAAACTAATGTAGCTGGAATGTGATTTACAAAAGCTTTCCAGAGGCAAGACTTTTATGACAAAAATTGTGTCCCTGACAGTTACATTTAATACTATGCCATGACGTAGTATTACATTTAATATATGACACTGTATTACATTTAATATAGTAAAAACAGTAAATGTTTATAACTTTAAATAACTGTACTCTAGTCTTCAGAGTCATTTGATCCTTCAGAAATCATTCTAATATGCTGATTTGCTGATTAAGAAACATTCCTTATTATCAATGATGAAAACAGTTGTGCTGCTTCATATTTTTGTGGAAACCGTGATACTATACTTTTTGAAATTGTACCTAGTTTTTAATGGCTGTGTATTGCGGTTTTCACACAACTTCATTAATTGCGAACTGCTCTGAAACTTTGAGCTTGTACTGTACAACATGCAACAGCACTGAATCTTGACTTTGAACATGCAGGACTCACATTTAACAAAATCATTGCTTTTTGAATTGTAATAATCAATTTATGATGCATCACGAGACCTGTTTTTCCATCCCCAAATTTAGGACCTTTCAAAATTATAATTAAGATCATTAACACTTTTTACGACCTTAAATTTCATAACACTGAAACCATTCACAAAACCAAACCATGCACACACAATTTCAGCCACATGCATAGAATTAGCGCCCACTTGCATGACAATGACTTTGTGCTGATCCTGGTTCTTTGTAAAGCTTTTTGTCAAGGCTCATGCAAGATTTTTGGACAGTGGAGACACAGCTTCAATATCTGTTATTATGATAGTCACCTTCACAGGCTCCAGGGTAGCCGAGAAAGCGTCCTGCAGGGCACAGCATGCTAACCGCCACATCTCCTCAGTGAAAACAGGCCCTGCTGTTACCAGAACATACCTGGACATCAAAAATAACAAATCAGAACTTAATATGTCCACTGCTACTATACTGGAGACATAACAAAACTAAACTAATCTTATTTTGCAGCATAACTTCAAGCATTTTTTCAATTAACTATCTTGAAAATAACCTGTTAAGCACTTGAGATACATAATTATTGTCACTACTTAACTTGTATTTTTATTCAACTAAACCTCATGCAGTCAACTGCATTCATGCATCTGAATGTAACATCGTAAGTGACCGATTTAGAGCGCTCTACATCACAAAGACTACACTCCTCACATAGTGCACACAGTAGAGTGTGCTCTGAATTGATTTCAGGAGAGTTTGATGCTGTCTATGTAGGCAGTTCAATATGTTTAAACACACACACACACACACACACACACACACACACCTAATACAGGAGCAGCCCACTCTGGAGATGGTCTCAGCTGGTTCTGCCACACAGGACACCAGCAGTTTGAAGAGATCTTTCAGCATCAGATTAATCAGACTCTCATAGCCAATATCTGAAAAATAAATGAAGTCATACAATTTATATTTCATATACATTACAATTTCACACTTCAAGGTCATCTCCAAGTTAAAACTCCTGAACATATCTGCATTAATTATCATGGCACATATTGTACACATCAGGTATTAGTGGGCTGAATCTCATGAAACCGGTCCATATGTGACCTGAAAAGATAAAAAGGAAGAAATAAACAATGTTTTGTACAATGTTATTTTAGTATTACTGATATACGATTACAGTTTTTGTAATCAGATTTTATTTTTATATTTTCTGTTTTCACTTTCATTTTAGTTAAAGTTTTAGTTGCATTTTTCCCCCTTTTCTATTTTTTTTTAATGTCTATATAGTTTTTTTTATTGTTATTAGTTTATTTACTTATTTTCAAGTTTTTTTTTTTTATATATTTTATATCAATTAACATTTATTTTATTTTAAGCGACCAAATGGTTACTATCGTTTTAGTTTTCATTTTAGTTAAATGATAATAACCCTGGTTTTGCATGAACCGAATAAAGCCTTTTTTTTCATTTTCATGGCAATTAACATTTTTTCCTGTAGCTTCCATTACTGTAATGTGAAAAAATACATAAAGTAAAATGTAAAGTATTTGTACATAGTAGCATTAGTTGCAATGTCTTTAATTACTGCTGTTTAAAAAAAAGTCACAATGCAACAAATATAGGCCAAATTTCAATACGCAAATTATCATTTCATGTTTGTTTGTTTTTTTCTTTTGATTTTGGGGGTGATGATCGTCATGTTTTTAGTAAGATTCATGCATATTGTGACTGACTGACTGACTGACTGACTGCTTAGATCAGTAGTTAATGTGCATTGAAATATAAAGATATGTGACCCTGGAGCACAAAACCAGTCATAAGGGTCAATTTTTTCTAAATTGAGATTTATACATCATCTGAAAGCTGAATAAATAAGCGTTCCATTGATTTATGGTTTGTTAGGATAGGACAATATTTGGCTGAGATACAACTATTTGAAAATCTGGAATCTGAGGGTGCAAAAAAACTAAAATATTGAGAAAATCGCCTTTAAAGTTGTCCAAATGACATTCTTAGCAATGCATATTACTAATCAAAAATTAAGTTTTGATATATTTACAGTAGGAAATTTACAAAATATCTTCATGGAACATGATCTTTACTTCATGTCCTAATGATTTTTAGCATAAAAGAAAAATCTATAATTTTGACCCATACAATGTATTTTTGGCTATTGCTACAAATATCCCCTAGCGACTTAAGACTGGTTTTGTGGTCCAGGGTCACATATATGAACTGAAATGATTCATTTGCTAGTTTTACCTGAATGGATGAAGCTGTGAATATGTTCCACCACCAGTTCACAGGACAGTCCGATGGCATGCTTGAAGTTGGCCGCAGCAATGTCCCAGTATGAGTGGTCACCATGGCTCCGTTGTAGCCATAGTGACATGACAGGAAGAAGAAGCTGGATGACAGAGAAAATGCCAAAGCCAGGCCCTATGGAGGAGGAAGATGCAACATAACAAGCCAGAGCTTTGTGGGTTTGCTTTAGTATCTACAGCAGTGTGATTGTGAGTAGTGCTAATCACAGGCTTCTGACCTGGTATCTTGGTGACTTCACGCAGAAGTTCAAACAGCAGCTCAAGTGTAGGTGGCTGATGCTGCCGAGGACAGTTTGACACGGCTGCTGTCAGCTGCTCCAACAGAAGAATCCACACCTGTATCAGACCTGCACACGCAAAACTGATCACCCCTGTGCACCAGTAATAGTTGTTATTTCATCTCTAAACTTATTCTCCACCATGTACTTTAACAAATAAATCAATAAATCACCTGTGTCATCGTCAAACTCTGCTAAAACACAGTCCATGCCATCCTCAGTGCTCACAGACCTCTCCTGAGCTCTCATCGGGAGGCTGGCCAGCCGCGCACCCAAGAACATGGGCTTGGACGGCATCTTATAGATTTTGGCAAGCAGCTGCAAATGCAAAATAATACATCATAAACACCAAACTTAATGTTACTCCTTTCATTTGGAAAATTCATTTTTTGACCCAAACTCACATTACGAAAACGTCTGAAAGTGTGTAAATCATTTATGGACAGAAATGCGTTGATCTTGCCCACCTGTGAACATTTCCTCAAATAGTCCAGGGCAGGCAGGCACAGATCTGTTGAGCTGTATCCACTGACATGAACACAGTCTCCAATCTCCTTATAGTCCACTTCTCCTACAAACAATCACAGCAATTATAATTTGTAATATAGAAAAGACTTCTGTGGACCCTTTTCACATTTCTAGGGTTCTCAGAAGCAGAAGTCGCTATAGTTGGGTAAACATCTGTTTTGATGAATGAAGGCAACAATAAATATATTTTATATCGTTTAGCTCACCTAAACCTTTCACAAACTTCATAAGGCACATGATGTAGTCAGTGGCCGCGTTGGCAAACACCTGAATGTTGTCTGTGTTAATGAAGGCTTCAAAGACATCAAACACGGGTGCCTGTGACTTCCCTGCATATGTGAAGAGTGAAAAAAAATTAAACAGAAATGCATTTCAGAGTGATATGTGGTTGATTTTCCTCATTTGTTATGACAACAAACTTTCAACCCCACACCATACACTTACATTAATTAACACACCCTTCATTAATAACATTTATCCAAAATAAGTTACATAGCATAGCTTTTAAGGTCAAATGTGCAATGTGTCAAATTTATTAAAAAATAAAAATGATTAAACATTTTTAAAAAAAAGCTTCAAACACTTTACATATCTTCCATTGGTTTGCCACTGGAAACCCTTATTGGCTAAGCTGAGTTTGAAGCTGGTGCAAAACACACACCTGTAACCGTCCATTCTATATTATTAAGTTCCTTGGAAATTGTACGCCTACAATTATGGCTAATGAACACTATTACATAGTGGAAGAACTATCTATTCAATTAATATCATAAATAAAAGTAACCATGTATTTGTCAAAGATTTGTGTCTTTTTAAATAAATTATCTGTTGTTTTAGTTTAAATATGCTATAGAACTATGTTAAATATTTTATATTAAAGAAATATTTTATCACAATGCTGTTATTGATGCTTATTGCTATGAAAGCAGTAAAATCCCTATATTGCAAGTTTTCATTAATACGTGATCCATAAACATAATCAGAGAGAGAATAAAAAAATCTTTGCACAAATAACTAACAATACAGTAAATTTCACATACCCATAGAAAATTCTCCTATCAGGTAATCCTTCATATCTGTTTTGTTTCCATGTACAGTTCGGAGAGCACTGAACAGCGGCCTCCAGCCAGACTGGATCTGAGCTGAGCACATCTCCACCAGCTCTCCAATGGATGTTATCACCTGTACCACAATGGATAGATACACAAGACACTGCAATTAACTCACTATAAAGTAAAAATATGTGGCACTGAGACAGGTTTGTTTAAACAAGGCTCTGTTTAAACCATCTTTCAGCTTGGCCGCATGATAAGTGAGGACCTGATCTTGAACGTCTTTGTCACAGAGCTCCAGCTGCATGATGTGCTCAAAAGGCCTGAAGAGAGCTTCATTAAAATGAAAGTGTGGCAGCTCAGTCCAGCTGCTCAGAACCTCCATCAGAACATCATGGATGAAGGACACAGCCTTCTGGGATACATGTCGCTCCTTATGACATGCTGCCTGTGGGAACAAGAAAAAAAAATCTGTTACAGTCACAATACAGAAAAACATTTCTGTCGCTATTTCGGTTTCATCGCCTTTAAGGATGTGTTAGCCACATGAGGGGTTTGTCTTATTATACCTCCACCAGGTGGGGTGCCACCACGCTCCAGGCTCTCATCATGTGCAGCAGCGCTCTGCTCTTGTTCTTCACAATGCGAAGCATGGCCTCTCCCAGCCGGAAGAGGTGGAGGGCGCTACGCTTGTCCTGGGTCGACTTTGCCTCCCCTTTAATGAAAACCAAATGAGGTGAAGGAAACAAGAAAAAAAAAATGGGCTTTAAAACTCCTAAAAAGTCTAAATGTTTCGAATGTGTTGGTGAAATAAGGTGCATAACCTTTAGAAAATGTTGTTCATTGACTTTAGGAGGTCAAACTAAATATTATGTGAATATTCTGTGTGCTCAATAGTACTTCAATAATTTAATATTAGTTTTATATGAGACTAGCACTTTGTTCAACCCTGTTACCAAAATGTGGGATTTGTCTGAATAATGTTCTTTAAAACCCAGATTTCTCTGACTTCATTATTTTCTAACAATAAAAAAAAACATAAAAGTAAATAACATTTATAAAATAAATTAGCCTAAATTATACGACGGCGTTTTAGTGCCACGTTAAAAAAATTAAAAATCTAAGATTACGAGATTAAAGTCGTAATATTTCGAGAATAAAGTTGAAATTACGAGAATAAAGTCAAAATACTACAAGAATAAAGTCGAAATGTTTTGAGAATAAAGTCGAAATGTTTCGAGAATTTAAATCGTAGAAATTAAAGTTATAATATTTTGAGAGTACAGCCTTTAATGCGCATGCAAATGGCCCGGATTGAGAGCACCAGGAGAAGTTAAATTAAAGGGTTCATATGATGCGATTTCAATTTTTCCTTTCTCTTTGGAGTGTTACAAGCTCTTGGTGCATAAAGAAGATCTGTAAAGTTGCAAACACTAAAGTCTCAAAACCAAAGAGATATTCTTTATAAAAGTTAAGAGTTAACCACACCTACCTAAAACGGCTCGTTCTAACACTCCCCCACATACCTACGTCACACTCTGGGAAGATTTGCATAACGCCGCCCAAATGAAACGCAAAGAAAGAAGGCGTAACTTTTATTCTCGCTGTAGTATTGTTGACGCTGCAGCCATGTCCTGAGAACGCTGCGTGCTTCGTTGTGAAAGCGAAACTACTTTGTTTGGTCTTCCAAAAGAGGACGATATCTGCTTCGTCATGCCTAGAGCTGATCTGTGCTGGTCGCTGAGGGAATACATCAACTTTCACCGTGGACAAAGCGGAGTCCAGCCCGCCTCAGCTCACTCTATCCCGGCCTCAGCGCACGCTAAGCTGGGGCTTCCCCTCACGCTAGGCCGCTGTGTTTTTCGTTGCCACTGATGATTCAAACGCGAGTTTAATAATTTTACTTATTCTCGTAGTATTTCGACTTTATTCTCGTAGTATTTCGACTTTATTCTCGTAGTATGTGTCAATAATTTTTGGGTACCTGGCATGGCTAAGGAATAGTCTCCAGTTTCTGTGACCGAATCAAAGAGTTGAAACTGTGAAGCTTTTCTGAGCTGATGCAGGAAACCCACAAGAGCCACTAGGTTGAGTTTATTCACTGCATCCTCGAACAGCCTGCAGGACATACACATCAGCTGCATGTTAAAACATAAACAGACATGTGAGAACAACAGTGATGGACAATCGGGTACATACACAATGTGGCATATACTCTAACACACAATGAATAGCCATGCTAAAACTAACTATAAATACATGCTGCTATTACATCATAAATATAATGATGAGTCTGATTCAACTCTTGCATCTTTCGAGATTACTGGCTGTGTATTACGACATGCAGGGACATGATGTGAGAACTCAGAGAGGTTCCCAAATCTCAGTCTATTTTTTGATTGGTTTAAGTTAATGGAGAATATTTTGTGTTTTTCCATAGGTGTGCAGCCATTCTGAGCTCAAGCACCCACGGGATCGGCGCTATGCTAGAAACATCTGTCAGTAGCCGTTTTAGTCCCATCACTTACATAAAGATTAACTGTTCAATGGGAAGAGGTAAACAAATGGTATCTCTATTGGGTTTTCCCCTGTATGAGATACTCAACAACATCCTACAGTATATTTCTTAATCCTTCTTTTAAAGGCTTTGTGCAAATTATTTAAATACAGACTTCACAATGTAATTGCTACAACATAAAACAGATGTTTCCAGCTCTGCAAATCACAAGTATTACACTTGTGGCTGTGCTTCTTAAGATCATGTTCTAATTTTAAGATAACCAAATTGGTCTGTTTCTTACTGAGAGCTGAGAGCCAATACAAAAACACATTACAAACATCTTAAGGACAGAACTGATAGAAATCACATTCAGAAAAGCCCACATACAGTAGCACTGCAATAAAGGCAAAATAATAATATGATGTACACACTGATTTTAACTCCTACATAGAGCACAGAGAGCACTGGATGGACCAAAAATGCCTACCTAATTATGACCTTACTGGTCCCCCTAGTGGCCATTTTCCACATAACTCCAGTTAGAAATCAAAGGTTTGAAAGATGTTTGGAGTTGTTTGCTAAAAAACTAACCACAAGCAGAACTGCATATTCCACTTTGCTTGAGTTATTCATGTGAAATAATCAATTACTTTTGGGTTGACACAAATTCTGATTACACGGTCTAAACATTTCAGTCATGACAACCCATAAGACACAAAACGCATTACAATTCAATTCCTAATTAACATTAAGATAAAGCATTCCTCTTAGCTTAAAAAAAAAAAACAGATGGAAAAATGAAGATGGGCAGATGCAGACAGTGAAAGATCTTTTTGCTTGGTACCTGTCAGCTTGTGTGGAAAGCGTGCAGACGGCTTTGGCGGCACTGGTGCCTGTGAGCAGACTGCCTCCCCGCAGGTCGAATCCTTTACCGTGACTGCTTTCTCTCAAGAGCTCCTGGATGGAAAGCGGCTGGATAACTGGATGGCTGAGGCCCAGTTCCAGCTCTGGACTGGCCTCTCCGCTGAACTCCAGCTGCAGGTCCACTGCCACGGCCTGCTGCGCCTGTGTGATGGCGATGGGAGGCTGGGAGCCGCCGTCACTGAAGTGCGTGTGTTCCAGTGAACTCACATACTCAATCACTCTGAGGAATATCACAACAAACTCAGTGTGGGTATTTGCTTTTGGAAAAAAAAATAAAAAGAAATGTCATTTTTAAATTCAAATATGTATAACAATTTTCAATTTAACACTACTAATGCAAATCAGTAAATAAATATTGAATTTCATTAAATATGTAGAATGTAATTTTATACAACAAATAAAAAGTAAGTTTCCAGCTCTACAAATCACAGAGTTGAACTTGCTGTGCCTCTTAAGATCATGGTCTTGTAACAGTGGTGGCCCTAAGAGTAAAACAAAAACTTAATCAATACTTTTGTTCGGGCGCCAGACAGGGTGTTTTAAACCTGTCAATAAATAAACTCCGGATAACTCATTAAAACCACCAAAGTACATATGAAGATCGTGAAGAGGAAATGAATCAAATTAAACATACAATACTTTGCATATGCAAATTTATTACCCCGCACAACCACGGGTCAAATACAACAAAATTATCTGATACAATCAAGACACGTTGAGTCAGTTTTACATTTCAGTTAAACACCCCATATAAACCAAGGTGGGAAAAAAAACGAAGAAAATAAATAAAGTTCAGAAACTCGGCTTGAGTAAGGTTGATGCAGTGCCGTTTTCTCAATGCCGATTTCGCTTCCATGAAACCTTAAGTTTCAGACACAATGAAGCCCCTCCCTACACCCCAACATGAGAAAAGAGAATAACGTGGTCAGAGCAAACCCATAACTATTAGAATTTACAACCCAGTTGCCCTTTTCCCCATTTTACACATTAACAAAGATCAAAAACAAGTATATGCATGTGTAACGGGTTTGTTTGTATAACGTGCATAGCGTGTGTGTGCGTGCGTGTGTAATGCGTGATATTAACTCCAAGGCCTAAAGAGAGTGGAAACACTGTTAGTTACAATTATCTGAGAATTCACAATTCCCCCTCTACCCCCCATTGTCTCTGGCAAGTGATGGACATTGGAATGGTAGCCTGCAGTTGTTCGGGTAGTCCGACGTAACGGTGCTCTTACAGCAGGAACTGTGCCCTCTGACGCCACTGAAGGATCACTAGGCGAGAAATCATGGACTACAGGAAGCTCAAGATCAGGGACACTACTAGATGACACTGAGGTACCCTCAGGGCCTCAACGCAGGGACGGAGCATGAGTGGAAGGAGGCGTTAGTAAACAAACAGCAATTGGTACTATAACCGGAGGAGAAATTTCTTGCTCTGACGACACCAGTAAACACATTTCGTCATCCAATAGATCTTCTCCAGATTCCATGGAGGCTTGATCAGATTCGGAAAGGGAGTTAGAAGGCTCTGCTAAATTCCGCCCAGATGGTTGAGCTCTTAACCGAGTACGATGCACATGTCTAACTTTTTCCAAATCATCAACGGGGCAATGGTGTACACCGACCCACCTGGTGTAGGGGCTCGCAGCACTTTATAAACCACAGAACTCCAACAATCTTGAATCTTTGCACCGGCCTTGCACACAAAGGTCCCGCAAATACACCAACTGACCTTGACTTTAAGGGTCATCCTGTACTCTCCGATCATTTCGGTCTTTTATACGGTCCGCTGCAGCCTTCATGTGACTTCTGGCCCCATCAAAGGCCACTTGAAGTCTAGCCTGATGGTCATAAATCCAGTCGTGAACACTACCTTGATTGGGAGCCTCAATTCTACCCAAGAGAAAATCAACGGGCAATTGTGGATCTTGCCCAAACATTAAGAAATATGGAGATTGACTAGTGGACTGGTGTGGGGTAGTATTATAGGAAAAAAAACACTTGAGGGAGGTATGCAGCCCAGTTTTTCTTCTTGCAAGAGGGCAGAATGCGCAATAAATTGTGCAGTGTGCGATTAAATCGCTCGCATTGACCATTTCCAGTAGGATGGGCTGGAGTGGTCCGGCTCCGTTCAATGCCATACAACTCACACAATTGATGAATAAGGATACTTTCGAAGTTCTTCCTCTGGTCTGAGTGGATGCGACTGGGAACGCCAAACTTGTAGAACCACTCATTAACCAACACTTTTGCCACCGTAGATGCTCTCTGGTTGAGAGTAGGCACCTCCTATACACCTGGGTGTATTTGGAAAACACATCAGTCAGGACAAGAACATTCTCCATTCCATTCTGTGATGGCTCAATCAATGTAAAATCAATAGCCAGGATTTGGTTAGGCCTTGAAGCCAACAAATGGCCCATATATGTCTGGACTCGAGCGAAAACATCCTTAGCAACAGTGCAGCGTTCACATTGTTGGCACCATCGCTTCACATCCTCAGACATTCCTGGCCAAAAACATCTTTGTCACACCAGCTCTGTTGTACGTTCCACTCCCTGATGACCATGCTCATCATGAAGCTGCTGCATCACTATAGTCTTTAAAGATGCTGGGAGCAAAAGCTGAAAAAAAGCCTCACCACCCTGGGAATGGTGGCACTGGCAATACAATATGCCATCTTTCATCCTTAGACGTTTCCACCGTTTCAGGAGTCTACCTGCATCTGTGCACAACCCCTGCCGCTCTTCACTTGAAGGATATTTCCCCTTTCTCCACAACTTCAGAAACGCTCCCAACACTGCATCCGTTTCCTGCAGCCCACGCAAATATGCAGAAGTATAGCTAGGGAAAGCGGTGATGGATGCTTGTACGCATTCATTCAGAGGTCTGATGGAAGCGACTTGTTGGAGAGGCTCGGGCAGAGAACTTCCTGGAATCATACCTATCAGTACAGGCCCAGCAGGGTGCTGTCGTGAGAGTGCATCAGCATTCCGATTACTGCTTCCCGAACGATACTTGATGCTGAAATCAAAATCGGCAAGTTGAGCAGCCCACCTCTGTTCTAAAGCACCCAATTTAGCAGTATTGAGGTAACTCAGAGGGTTATTATCAGTGTATACCACACACTTATGTCCAAGTAAATACTCACGAAACTTCTCAGTCATTGCCCATTTAAGGGCCAGGAATTCCAGTTTCATGGAACTATAATTGGACATATTCCTCTCTCAAATTCTTAATCCCCGACTAGCATAGGCTACTGGTCAAACTCTGCCCTCCTGTTCCTGCGACAGGACTGCTCCAAATCCGCTGTAACTCGCATCCACTTCTAAGATGAATGGCAGTGAGAAGTCAGCGTAAGCCAACAGGGGGGAACTCACCAACCGCTGATTCAGGGTATCAAAACTCTGCTGACACTCCTCTGTCCAAGCCTCCTTGCAAGACCGGGCTGTACTCCTTCTCTTGGCCCCAGTTAGGTCAGCTACTAGGCGATGAAGTGGGGCAGCCAGCTTGGCAAAACCCTCCACAAACCTCCTATAATAACTTGCAAAGCCCAGAAAGGACCGAAGTTCTGAGACCTGCTGAGGAGGCTGCCAATTAGCAACTGCCTCAATTTTCTTAGGGTCAGTCGCCACCCCCTGGTCAGAAATCAAATGCCCCAAGTAGCTCACCTCAGGCCGGAAGAACGAACACTTTTCCAGTTTGGCCTTTAAGCCTTCTTGTTGTAGACATTTCAGGACCACCTCCAGTCGTTGCAAGTGCTCAGACACTGTGGAAGAAAACATTATAACATCATCCAGATAAAGCAACAATGATTGAAAATGTTGCGAGCCAAACATGCGCTCCATCAGTCTCTGAAATGTGCTAGGTGCATTGCACAGGCCGAAGGCTATCCTGTTCCACTCATATAGCCCAAAAGGTGTACAGATGGCCGTTTTCATCTTGTCCTTCTCAGCCACCGGGACCTGATTGTAGCCACTCGTGAGGTCCATTTTACTGAACCACCTGGCACCTGAAATAGCATCCAAGGATTCCTCAATTCTTGGTAATGGGAACAAATCTTTTCTTGTCTTACTGTTCAGTTGACGATAATCAACACACATTCGCAGGCTACCATCCTTTTTCTTTACCAGGACAATGGGAGAAGAATAGGGGCTGCTACTTTCTCTTATAATTTGGGTTTCCAACAACTGATTAATATGAGCCTTGACTGCCTCATAGATGGAGGAATGAGTCTATAACGCTGCCTAACGGGAACCTCATCAATCAAGGGAATAGCATGCATGATCAAGGTGGTACAACCCAAATTGCCATCATGTGCTGAAAACACAGAAGAATATTTAAATAGCAGCGCCCTAACCTGACACTGTTCTTCAGAAGTTAACGGAGACAGATCAACAGCATCTATCTTGTCCTGCAGGGAACCGGTAATTACCTAGGAAGAGACGGTGGCCTGCACACTCAATGGAACATCCTCAACACCTGGGGGTAAACTCACCACAGTTACTGGACTAATGGTACCCAGAACAGTTTGTGCATAAAAGGTTAACATCAACCAACCCTACATTGATAACTGGAACATAAACCTGTCCACAAGCTACCTTAACAATGGCAGGGAAAGCCATAAGACCAGCTGCCAACCCACCACTAGAGGGCTCAAACACTACGGTCAATCCAGCATGTTGCTGTGAACAAGTAGCAGGAATAAACGTCATGGTGCCTCCTGGTACAAGAATACACCTACATCCTCGAACCCGAACTCGGGCTGAAGAATCCAAGGGGGCATTTACTTGAACTTGATGGTATTTCTGTAGGGCTTTTTGCCAAGAATTAGGGGCATGCTGCACTAAAGCTGCTTCAAAAAGGGCCGGCCCATATTGTCCAAACAATTCATTATAACATTCTCGAGTAACATTCATGCCCAGAACACCGGAGACCCGAGTAGTAGTACCTGGGGGATCTTTAACTATGAGCACGCCACATTTAGGAATCACTTTACCAAAGACTTCGACATCCAGCTCTAAATAGCCTATGTACGGGATATCGAGGCCATTGGCAGCCTTAAGCTGCAACCAATGACAAGAGTGAAGTTTCTCCAAACACCAAGGCTCAAAGTTCTTCAAAAAAAAAGCTTTCAGTGACAGTTGACACCATTGAGCCAGTGTCTAACAAACAGGGAACTAACACCCCACCCACACTAATAGTCACATGGGGGCATGGAGACAATAAGGGGGCCATATTCTCTACATCAGGAAAAACAGCATCGGAGGCAAACATACCCTTCTGAACTATGGCTCAATAGCACAGAAGGTTCTAGCTTTCCTGAAAAGAAACAAGGGGCTGGGACCTTTGCACTAATGGCTGAGGGGGACGTGAGCGAGATGGATTAACCCTTGATGGCACACTGTGAGAACTACACTCGCGGGCAAAATGGCCAGGCTGTTGGTACCTCCTACAGATAACTGAACCCCAATTAACAGTACTTGTAGTAGAATGGAAATTTCTTAGGGCATTCTGAAGCGAAGACACATTACGGGTTAACTGATCAAGCTGTTCTTGCTGCTTTTTAAGCATCTCTTTTAGCTCAGTTAATTCAGAGCCTGTAGACATTGGCGCAGACCCATAAACCCCATACTGCAGCCCATGGGTAGAAGAGGTTGAAAAACTACGGTCCCTAGTACCCCTCATCATGCCCTCCCATTCCCATCTAATAGCTTCCCCTCTAACGTCATGTAAAGTAACCCTAGGGTTTCGGCGTACAAACTGCTTTAATTCCCTTCGAAGGGCAGAATCACATACTCTACAAATTGATCACGCAAAATAACCTCAGAATTACGCATACCATTTGGAGCATTTTTAATTACTTTTGACATTAAGCCAAGGAGGGCATGTGGAAATTCCTGAAGTGTCTCCCCCTCTAGTTGTCGTCAAGAAAAGAAATTCTCCTGCAAAACAATGTATGAATCAGGGCAGCCATACAGCTCCGTAAGTATTTGAATAACTCTCTCTGGATCTTCCAGAACTTAGGTCTTCCCTTAAATTAACATACAGAAAGTGTGCTTTATCAATAATGGATAAGTGGCGAACACGCATACTGGTCTTTACTTCCTCCAACCAGTCAGTCAAAGGAATTCCAGTGTGGCCTCTAAAAACAGGACATTTCCTCTCCCTAGGGACATAAATCAACCTTTCCGTCACTACTGAATTACCATTGGAGGGAGACCTTGGGCCCATGTTCACCCCCCTATCATTAGACTCAGAGGGCGCAACACTAGGACTTGCCTGAACCTCGAATCATTCTTGACGCAGGCGTTCGTTATCAGCCTTAAGTTGGGCCACCAAGTCTCGCAATTGCTGCATCTCATCCTCCATAGTGACGGTCTGAATAGAGGAGAAAAAAAAAGGAGAGGAAAGTACAAAAAAAATAAAAATAAAAAAATACACTAATGCACTAGCTGCTGTTTCAAAATCAAAAACACAAATTAAGGTCACGCACAAAAAGAAAAAAAAACAAATGGATTCACGTGTAGCATTTGGACCAATCAGACAACTATTTGTTATATTTAACAAATAATATCTAACACCCCCTCACCTAACCAAAGGGCCAACTATGAGGGTGTATGGACCCTTCCCCCGAAATGCAACTAACACCTCAAAAGGGCAGAACAGGCCTCTGGTTCCATGGCAACCAAAGACAAACCATCTGATAACACTAGTTTTATTGCTCCAAGGAATGCGGGCAGAGCAGCTCTTACTCAAGTCTCTCTAAAACAGACACATAATGCCCATAAAAATGGACTCTTCTCTAATTAGTTCATAGGAAAACCTTTCTTTGAATGAACACACATATCCTTCAGGTCATTGTGTATATTATTGCTGCTCTTGTATATTGTCTTTTGTATTGTATACCGTTTTATACATTTTTATGATAGGATCACTCATTCATGTAACCTTACATATACTATGAATTCGTCTTCGGATGATCTAATTGAGAGTGCATATTATATGTTTATACCTATGCAACATATTAGTGTTCTAAGAACCTTTAATAATTTTGCATCAACACCCAATGAGTTCCGTATGCAAATTACCATGCTCTCACACAAAGGGTCGTAAAACTCTCCAGTATTTCCAACCTCCCGCTTGGAATTTCAGCCTGAGAGGCGTGAATCTTCTCAGACCTTAAAAGGCTCACGCACAGTTCCGCCCATGTCTTCTTCTGCTAAGTACTTCTGCTAAGGCTTCTGCTAAGTTTTCTACTAAATCTTCTGATGGCTGCCCATGTGGAGAGCCTGAGCCGGTGCGGGCGTGCCTGGTGGGCTCCAACACATAGCCTTTCAGTCTGCGGTTTACACGAAAGCCTGTTAGTTTAATATACTTTTACCACAGACAAAAAAAAAAGAATGTCCAACACATACTCAAACATATCGTACAAATCAATTGGGCAGAATAGTCTTTGAAACACTGTAAATCAGCGGTTCAAAACTGCTAGCGCCCTTAGGCCACACCTGAAATACAAATATAATAAATAAATAAAAACACGAATAGTGTAACAGTTTCAAACGATTTCCCCCTTCCCAAAAAAAAGAACCCACAATAAAGTTCCTTACCTCCCAAGCGAGATTTTTAGACTATTGTAACTTTATGCTACCTGCGCTCGTCCTTCACACACATCCCTAATAACAAATACATATTTAGACTGATCTGCGACTGTGGAAAAAAACAATAAATCAGGTGACTCACCAGGGGAAAGCGACGGGAAATATAAGCCCAAAGACGTTTTCTGCCCACAAAACATGCACACAGAAGAAGAATCAAAACACCACACTTAGACCTGCTTTTTATAAAGCCACTAACACACCTCAGTGATTGCGCCACACAGGTGAGCTCAATGTCAAGACGCAGCTCCACCCCAGTGGGCGTGTCTTCCCATGTAAAATATACACAACCATTAAAATGGAAACAAATTATAATAAAAAAACTAAACGAATATTAAAGACGCTTAACCTGTCACATTCACATTGCTGGTAGGTTATCATTGCACAAATCAACACACTCTCTACGTTTAAAAAATAAAAATAAAAATGAGAAGAGTTCTAAACTAATGCGCTGTCTTCACTGTAGCTCACTCACACATGTTTAGTCACTAGATCACGCTGTGCGCACACAGAAATTCTTTTTAACGCTCAGACAAACTTTGTAGCGCTGCCCCGCAATTTTATCAATAAAACAGCTTAATCGCTGAAGAGCTACATTGTCTTTCTCAACAAGCAGCTGGTAACATCGTCATTTCTAAAGCAATTAAAGCCACAGCTTCACTGTTAATAGAGAAACGCTGCAAAACAGTGGTCAATCATACATACACAACCTCTCTAAACGAACACTTGATGAATTACACTTTTCTGAGAATAGAACATTGAAGTGGAGATCGCTAAACTGCAAGCTAACCGGTGTTTTCAGAAAGCAAGCGCATTTATCCACAGTGGAGAGAGCGCGCATAAACATGGTTGCCAGGTTGACAAAGATAAGTAACACACTAATTCCGTATTGCGCAAGTGTGAAGATCTGTTTCGGGGATTACGTCTCTTTATATCAGCCATGATAGCACACATACATCGCGGAGACTGCATTTACATCTGGAAGACATTTTTTTTAGAGTGTTTGCTCATCTGCAATACGTCTATAGCAGGGGTGGGCAAACTTGGCCCTTCCAGGCCACTTTCCTTCAGAGTTTAGCTCCAACCCTAATCAAACACACCTGAACCAGCTAATCATTGTCTTCAAGACTACTAGAAGGCTACAGGCAGGTGAGTTTTATCAGGGTTGGATCAAATCTCTGCAGGAAAGTAGCCTGGAAGGGCCAAGTTTGCCCATCACTGGTCTATATGTTTCATTTTAGATGTCAAATAGACATCTATTAGATGTCTTTAAGATGTTTATGATTTAGAATGTATGTAAAACTGACATCTTATAGACGTCTGGCAGATGTTTGTACACAGCAGATGCTTTCCAGATCAAAAGATCTTTAACAGACATCTTGCAGACATGCGTGTGCTATCTGGGAGGCAACCCCGGTTGTGTTCCTCTGCGGCCAGATTAAACTTTTTTATAGCCTATATATTATGCTCTATTCGTTAATTTTTTTTAGAAACCTCACACTTTTCTACTCCATTTTAAACGGTGTTCTTGTATTCAAATTAAGCGGGGTCCACTGCTGCGCATGTGCCACAATATCGATACAGAGACAGCTGTATCGATACTCGTATCGTCAAATCTCTGTGATGATACATCATCGTATCGATGTATCGAACACAGCACTAGTAACCGGTATGTACTAGAACTGAATCAGAACGCAGATTTCGGTGCCTCATTTCGGTGCCACTTAAATGCCTGAGCGATTGATTGAAATATTTGTCCTGGTTCTCCGAAATAGACGTAAGAAGCATGGGCATTGCTAGGCCATTTTTAGCTGGGCTATAGTGATTAGCTCCATAAACTGTACACAAATTCTTGTACTTCGTCTCCTCCCCGTCTTTCAGTGCGCTATTCAATCCACAGACCGCGGCGGCGCAGCACGAGCGGACTCAAACAGAAACAGAGGACACAAGGTGTGTGTTCTTTGTATTTATGACAAATTTATGTTCTTTGTCATACATACAGTTTACAAAAGGTCACGAGGGAGCAATCGGTTTCCCATCTACTGTAAAGTTTTCGCTGTTCACCCCTCATCACACCACAGCTGTTTCCTCCAGCGAAGATCTTAGAGTAAGGGAAGCACAACTCGGGAAATGAGAGCATCCGAGGAACATGTGAATGCTATGTATATTTATTTTAAATATTTTTAATGTTCTTTAATGTTATCCATCGTTTTTTTGTGGATCTTTTTTTTTAAGCATCGGTTCAGGCACCGGTACCGTTTTAAAAGTATCGATTTGGCACCGGTATTGTAAAAAACCCAATCGATACCTAACCTTAAAGAGATGAGTGTTGTACCTGAACACGTGAGGCCAGCAATCGTGGTTATGGCTGCCCATTTCCAGCCCCACATTGAGTATAGCGTCCATGCAGAGCACATGGGCCATGTGCAGCCTCACGCCCTGACAGCGGCCCATCTGTTCGAGTTTCTGTTCAACACGCTGCTTAACTATAACACAGACACATGCAAGTTCACCTAAGGTGATTGAATATAAGTTCAGTAGGGTTTGAACTGATGATCTGAGGTTAGTAAGTTTTACCTAACTGTTTTAAAACTGTTTAACTCCCGTTCATCTTTTTTTGTTAAAATAAAGTAATATGTTGGGCCTGTGATAGTCACATTATAAAACTAATGATGTTATGAAAACTTGTAAGGAACTTGAAAGGAAGTAATACAAATTTGTTTAGATCAAAACGATCTAAACGTTCTCTTTCCTTTCCCAAAAATGCTTTTGTGTGTGCTCATGTACTCTGTGCAACAGCAGCTCTATGCAGGTATGAATACTGGCATTGAAATTTGTTCTGCTGCCAATTTATGCCAACATTTACAGCATGTAACATATGCTGCATGGTATCTGTCAGAGCACAGTAATGGACCCAGTACTAGTACAATATCAGTCCCCACACATGTCTCTGAATACAGTGATGCAAAGTGAAATATGTCACACATATGTTGTGAAATGTGTATAAATACCTTGAGCAATGGCATCTCCAGTCTCCCCCAATTCCTTCTCCTCTTTCTCCTCCTGAACACATGATGCTGCTGCCATCTGGGCAAGTGCTGAGGCACAGTTGGCCGCTACACCTAAGTGACAAAAAATTAAGGCCCAACAGACATACCATTTCCATTAGTGTCCCATCTTCCACTCTGATGGACCGTATGCAAAAGATTAATGTGTGAGGGAACAGTATAAGTGAGCTGAAATGGAAATGAAAAGGCTAAAATTAATGACATGTGATGTTACCCAGAGCACAGCTGAGTGTCGCAGCCTTGCGTAGACCATCCAGGCTGAGGCAGATGGTGTCTCTCTCCCTCTGAGTTTGCTCTTTAACTCCCTCTGCTCCAAGAATAAAGGCGAGACCTCTAGAGCTTCCCGCCATGCGCCCTGTGAGTGGCGTGGACAGCGTGTCGATCAGGTTCTTCCAGCAGCCAGTCAGGATATAGCGAGCAAATACCACACCTGTCAGGAATGAGGTCACGATGAGACAATGACAGTTTGACCCTAAGTTGACAATGTTTGTGATTTGACAACAAGTTCCCCAAAAATTCAGATTCTCACAATCTATTCAAGACATTTCCCTCAGTCCCCTTCATGGTCAGAGAACAACATGCAAGATAGCAATAAGTCAAGCTACAAGTACAGATATTCAACAGAGACTACCTTGCTATCCGTCACTGAAGATTATGCATACTCATTCTACTGGATTTTTAGTGTTGCATTATACACAGTAAATCACCAAATCCCGTTGTCTTCCCTCTCCAAACTGGATATCCAAAAATTGCACTGGTTTGAGGCCTCACAAATAGATCCTCCAGGGTATTTTTTTTTGTGTCACATCAACTAACCTCAGAGTACCTCAGGGTTCGGTGCTTGGCCCCCTCTTCTTTTTGAAATACACAACATCACTAGGCAAATGGATTTTCCTACCACTGCTACCCTGACAATATGCAGCTCTTCTTGTCATTCCAGAAAGAGGATCCCATAGTGTCTGCATGGATTTCAGTTTGCCTGGTAGACATCTCTGCTTGTATGGAAGAATACCACCTCCAACTCAACCTAGCAAGTACAGAATTTATTGTCTTCTTGTAAGCCACTTCAGTAAGCTTGCACTCTGCAAGTAAACAGTGCATTATAGTGCCATCCCAAAGAGGCACAAAATTAATTTTCCTGACTTTTACCTTAACTATTCCCTGCAGGTGGAATGACCTGCCCAACTCAATCCATGCGGTCTTTAGACATCTTCAAGAAACAGCTAAAGACACATCTCTTCCATCTATCTATTTTTTTTCTATTTTAACTACTTTTCTTTTTATTTATTAAAAAAACTACCCTCTAACATTAGCTCTCTCTATTCTATTTCTATTCTATTTTTTATAATTTTTATTATATACATATATATATATATATATATATACACACACAAACACACACACATATACATATATACTGCGTGTGTGTGTGTGTATATATATATATATATATATATATATATATATAAAACATTTCTTGTTTTTTATTTAAAAAGGAGAAGTCGTAACTGCCATAACTCAATTTGAGCACCTGAGTCTTCAGCCAGTTTAAAAAACTTTCTTGTCAGCATCTGACCAATTAATACTAGCACTTTCCTATTCTATTCTACTCTATTGTATTCTATTCTCCTTGCTATGTGTCCTGTGCTAGACTAACTGAGACTTGTCACAGCACTTGTGTACTGTTGTTCTCTTGTTGGTCTGATTGCTTTTTGTAAGTCGCTTTGGATAAAAGCGTCTGATAAATGATTAAATGTAAATGTAATTAAACATAATGCCACTGTTCATTTAGCTTGATTACAGATAATGCTATCCACGTCAGCCAGAAACCAGATGAACTTCACGTTCCTATATAAACATGCTGCAAAACTTGTCTAAGCACTTGCTGTCTCTAGACTGAACTACTCGAATGCTAGTCTGTTCTAGAACATGGTGGTGCTTTTGGTCTTTAAAGGGGTCTTTAATTAAAATTAATTTAATTAATTAAAATATGATGCTATTTTAAAGATCATTATTTTGTGTATTTGGTGTAACAGAATATGTTGGCATGCTTTAATGTTAAAAAAACACATTATTTTTCAAATACTGTACATTATTGTAGGTCCTCTATGCCCCGCCTCTCTCAAACACGTCGTTTTCAACAAAGCCCCTTCCTTTGACAAGCGCAGTCTGCTCTGATTGGCCAGCTGACCCAGTGCATTGTGATTGGC
>NW_015552560.1:348798-350765 GCF_001515605.1 Sinocyclocheilus anshuiensis
TCTTTGGATTTGAGACTTTAGTCTTTGCAACTTTACAGATCTTCTTTATGCACCAAGAGCTTGTAACACTCCAAAGAGAAAGGAAAACTTGAAATCGCATCATATGACCCCTTTAAATGAGCATGAGTTTCATGTAGTCCCTCCACTGATATGAACTACATGCATAATAATTAGGCAAAGTTTGTTTAAAATAGTTTCACTAGTTTTTAGGACACAAATTTCAGGTCACAACTCTACATTTGTTTTGAGAGCTGACAAAGAAACCTCCATAACCTCTTTGTGAATATGTGTGTGTGTGTGTGTGTGTGTGTGTGTGTGTGTACAAGCAGAGTTTCTTGCACTGTACCTGCCACCAAGTCACTGCCGTTCTTGTCACAGGTAAAGGGTGACTGTGTCGAGGCCTTTCTGATCAGCTGACCACCGATAGCACTGCTGCCCAGTCCATCAATATCTGACAGAACAAAGGATGGGAAAGGAAGAAATACACATTTCTTAGTAGTAAATAATCGTTTAGTCATTGTATTTATCTAAAGGCAGTCAGTGGCCCTGGGGCAACTTGAGGTTATTAAGGTTATAAATTTAAATACATGAAATTCTTGGAAAATCTTTACCATGGCTAATTGTTTTTGAGATACAGTATGTGGCTTTGTGTTTGCTCATTTCATGTTATATGTGATCAGCAGCGCAATTAAATCAGCAGAGAGAGCTTGCTTCAACCGTAATGGTATGAAGTGCTTCAACCGTAATGTTATGAAGCTACGAGAATACTTTTTGTGCGCAAAGTAAACAAAAATAACGACTTCATTCAACAATTTCTTCTCTTCCGCGTCAGTCTCCTGCATGTGCATTCATCTGCAGGTAAACAAGGCGCAGCGCATGATGTTCTACGTCAGAACGTCATACGACTCCTGCATCAGCAGCACCACACGCATGTGCCGTGTTACTCTCATGAATGGTGGTGGAGACTGACGCGGAACAGAAAAAAACATTAAATGAAGTCGTTATTTTTATTTTCTTTGCACACAAAAAGTATTCTAGTAGCTTCATAACATTATGGTTGAACCACTGATTTTATTATTGACTATTTTAACGATGTTCTTACTACCTTTCTGGGCCATAAAATGTTTTTACAGATAATGCTATCCACATCAGCCAGAAACCAGATGAACTTCACGTTCCTATATAAACATGCTGCAAAACTTCTTGTCCAAGCACTTGTCTCTAGACTGAACTACTCGAATGCTAGTCTGTTCTAGAACATGGTGGTGCTTTTGGTCTTTAAATGAGCATGAGTTTCATGTAGTCCCTCCACTGATATGAACTACATGCATAATAATTAGGCAAAATTGGTTTAAAATAGTTTCACTAGTTTTTAGGACACAAATTTCAGGTCACTGGGCCATAAAACGTTTCAGTTGCGTTGCTGCCTATGCAGGGTCAGAAAGCTCTCGGATTGCATCAAAAATATCTTAATTTGTGTTCCGAAGATGAACGAAGGTCTTACAGGTTTGGAACGACATGAGGGTAAGTAATTAATGACCGAATTTTTAGGTGAACTATCCCTTTAAAAGTTTTAGAATGTGGCAATGCCAATTTTTTTGACAAACTGGTATTATTTTTATATTTTTATTCTATGTCAAAATGAAAATGAGACATTGTTTCAGAACAAATATCACCTGAATTCATAAAATGCAAAGAAGAATTTTATAAATGTACACCTTCACACCATGGATATGTACTCATCTGAGTAGTGTAGCGTCTGGACCAATCAAACACACAATTTTTCATTTGATTTAACAAATCAGTTATTCATTAGATTAACAAACGTTCACAGAAACCCTCCCCCCAATAAACATACTGGGGCCAAGTTGTCTGCGAACAAGGCCCAGGACCATGGTTACCATGGCAACCCCGACACCAGATCCATTTACGACCTAGTGGCATGTTGAGAATTACCCCCTTCTCAC
>NW_015552560.1:350776-357252 GCF_001515605.1 Sinocyclocheilus anshuiensis
TTTTCATATCGTCCTATCGTCAGCCTGTGAGATCGCCGATACACTATATTATCATGCTAATTTATTTAATTATTAATTTACCTAGTTGCACAAACCTACATCTGAGACCTCTATGTTGATTTCACACAAAGGAGTATTACCGGTGAGCATGGTGATGAGAGGTAAGGACTGCTCCTCAGCGGAGCCCCAGTACCCCACCTCTGCCAACAGGTTTCTGTCCAACACCTGGTTGTAGAGCTCCTCGATCCAGGCCTGAGATAGAACCACCAGAATGCCACTGCTCTGGATCTGCCACACAAACTCTTTCTGCACACAGAGATGCAGCTCATTCAACACCACCATCAGATTGTGCGGGCAGAGACTGGATCAGAAATGACGTTTATGGTAAAATAATGCAGGAATACCAAAGACACCAGAGCACATGTGGGTTTCCTGTGGTAGTAGTCACAGCAGCACAGTTTGAGGTTGAGCAGTAGAGCATAATAGGAAACCAGGTACAATCCATCTGCATTCATCAGAGCCTGACAACTCAGGTTTTTACTGCCCTCGAAACCTGGAGAATGAACCCCGCCTATAAGACCACAGAATAACATCACATTATCTTCAACTGCACATATACAAACGTCTTAACAGTAAACTTAAAGTGTCTCTAAAATTTGAAAGTCTGATCTGATGCATGTGGACAACAGTATTTAGTTTCTGTGTTTAGAGCATGTGAACAAGTTAATAGTATATGACCATGAAACATTAGTAGTTCCAAATTGATGACTTTCATTTATCTTCGAGCATACAAATACAGAGTTCTGGCATGAAACTCTAGATGGTGCAGTACCATAAGTCTAACTCAATCTGACCTAATGACATCATTATCACATGGCACTGCTGGTTGGTTCTCTCCTGTATCGGAGAATATTTGAAATATTCAAATATTTGACTATTGCTTGCCGTAGCAGCTGCAGCTTGCTTCAGAAACCCTCCACCTTCCCCAGCTCCACCTGTATTGATCTGCTACGAGGTGATCATGTATGCTATATGGGGGTTATTTCATGTGCTATATTTGCAGCAGCAATATTTCTTACATGCTCACAGCAGCATGTTGTGGATGTATTGGCAGTAGCAAGTCTTGGTACTTGCTCTGCCGCAGCAGCAGCAGCAGTGTAGCAGATCTATTCTGCCAAGACCAAATACATTAACAATGTCATGTACATTACCATGCCAATCCCTCCGAGAGTTGTCATTAAAGAAATAAATATATTTTAATGAAATCTGAGAGATTTCTGTCCCTCCACTGAAAGTACATTCCACCAAGTACATTCAAGTTCAGAAACAGATTGTACACGTTGGATTTTCCATTTACCCATCTTGAAGTGCTCTATGTATATCCGTTGATCAATGTATTCATTGATCAATATGTGCATAAAACCTTTATATGATGAACAGAGTTCATCTAGGCTTTTAGATGAAATCTCTTTATCATATAAAGCAAATATGTCTCTTCAGAAGATTAACCGATTAATTCTCTTTTTGAAGCTGAAGTTTTGGTGGAATGGACTTTCAGTGGAGGGACAGAAATCTCTTATGTTTCATTAAAAATATCTTCTTTTGTGTTCTGAAGATGATCAAAAGTCTTATGGGTTTGGAACATGAGGGTGAGTAAATGATGACAGAATTTTTCATTTTTGGGTGAATTACGGGGGGATTTCACCAAACAGTTACACCATTTTAGTATTCATAAATTAGCTTGGTTGAAAAAAAACCCTGACATTTGGCCATATTGAGATTATTGGCATTGCCTGATAACCTACCAATAACCTGTGTTTTGTTTTCAAATATTCACAGTGAATATCATTTTAAAAAAAGTTTCAACAAATGTGTCTATATCTCATTTTCTGTAATCAAATTCTTTTTTAGCCTACTGTATAACAGGGGTGTTTAAACCTGCTCTTGGAGGGCTAACGTTTTCCAACTTGCCCCAACACAACTTCCTGGACATTTCTAGTCAGCCTGAACATATTGACTAGCTGGACCAGGTGTGTTTAATTGGAACTAGAGATAAACTCTGCAAGATAGTCCAGACAGTCCTCCAGGAACAGGGCTGGACACCTATAAAATAAGCAGACTATCAGTTCATTCTTGTATACAACATCGCTCAAGTTACCTGCTTGCAGTCCTGAACAGAAGGTGGATGAGAAGTTCTGCAGGGACACGTCTACATCCGTGGTGCTGTGCAGTCCCAGCAGGCGTGGCAGCAGCGCAGCTAGAGACTGCACAAAGAGACGGGCACTCTGTTGGTCCGCTTCCTGGTTCTTCAGCAGTTTTAGGGACAGAGCAGCCGTCCGTAGCGTATGGTGCCTGGGACATTCCCGTGGCGTCTGCTCCTCGTCAGCGAGAGAGCAGTTGTCAGAGCCCATATCGGACATGTCGGAGCGTCCCGAGTCCTTTTCTGCAGCCATGGAGTACTGGTCGCATGAATCGAACTCTGTTCGTGACAGCTCCTGCTCGTCCGCACTGAAGTTGCTTTCGCTGTAGCGTGAGCCGTGCGAGCGTGTCCAAGACTCCACAGACAGGAAGTTGGTGATGTCAGGGTAGGCCAGGCCATGACTGCGCTGCACTACATCAGGAGGCGCCATACTGGACGGGGCTTCTGGGGCGCCATTCTCTCGTACACATTCTGGTAGATCCGGGCGAGCTCTCGCCGCGGCTCCACAGGTAGAAGGTGACGGCAGGCGCGGTTCCTCCCCGCAGTCCTCTGGAGTGGTCTGACCCAAGTCCCCCTCCAATGTGGTCTGTCCTGTTATGGTGGTGACTCTGATGCTGATGTCAGGGCTGTGTTCAGTGATGCTGGTCTCCCAGGTGGCATTCTCAGAAGAAAGCACACGCTGCTGCCAGTGGAAGTCAGCTTCGTTGAGTTCTACAGACTCACGCATAGACTCAACCCCTTCCTTGAGCTCATCCAATCGCCGCAGCAGCATGCGGGACTGGTCTTGCTGCAGGCCACACCCCTGACTGAGCTCATCTAAAGCACCCAACAGGGCACTAGCACAGGAGACAGAAGAGAAGCAGGCCTCAATCCCGCCCTTCATGCACGCTTCTGTTATGCCATCCATTACCCTGAGAAAATAGGAAAGATGCTGATACTGATTGGTCAAATTTGCTTATCAAGGAACAGTGCCCGCAGACTTAAGGCATCCTTTTAAGGCTAATCCACACTGTAGTGTCATATGCCAATAAACATGTTCGTCAGTATTTTTCAGATCAATGTGTTACCCGTCACGGTCAGTGCTACCTTTTGGGTTTGCCGGGTAATGGAATGTCTAAATAATCTGGTTTCTGCGTTGGTCGTCATATGTTTGTGTAGTGTGAATTAGCCTTTAAATGTCTGAATGTCATTGAATAAGAAACAAAATATCTTACAGTTTGAGAAGATCAAGATGTGACTTCCTTTTTGAGAAAGACCGCTTTCTTGTCTCAGGCTCAATGACGCATGGACCAGCCAGGTCAAACAAGCGCTGCGGGCTTCCCACAATCTCGGGGGGAAGCGAGGGGAATAACAGCATGTTTATTAGTACAGAAAAGACTGAGTACTCAAGGGGGCAGTAGTGTTTTTTTCATGTCTGTGGCATCAAATAAAAAGCTTTTAAAATTCAGCTGTGCGTGAAATTGAGTTTGCATAGCCAGAAGCGTTTGAAATAATGTATATGCAGGGGTGGGAAGTAACGCAATACATGTGACTTAGTTACGTATTTAAAATACAAAATATGAGTAAATGTATTTCATTACAGTTACATTTTAATTGTGTGGTAATTAAATTAGTTATATCCGAAAAGTACTTTAGATTATCAAAGTGATTACTTTGAAGTTTAATTTTTAAAATATTAATTTATATTAATTTATTACATTTAAACATGAATGTAAACTGTAATCGGCAATTATAGGGATAGTTCACCCAAAAATGAAAATTTGATGTTTATCTGCTTACCCCCAGGGCATCCAAGATGTAGGTGACTGTTTCTTCAGTAGAACACAAACGAAGATTTTTAACACAAACCGTTGCAGTCTGTCAGTCTTATATTGGAGGTGAATGGGAATCACGGCTTTGAGAGTAAAAAAAAACATACACAAACAAAACCAAATTAAACCCTGCAGCTCGTGACGATACATTGATGTGTAAAGACACAAAACGATCGGTCTGTGCAAGAAACTGAACAGTATTTACATCGTTTTTTTACCTCTGATTCACACAATGTCCGAACTGTTCAAACTCTCCTGAGCGGTGGCGCGTCCTCTTGAGCGCATTCACAACAGCAGGCACGTGCCAGGACCATTGACACTCTATCTACAATCTCAATTAGGAGTGTCAATGGTCCACTTGAGAGATAGGTGGCGGTAATGCACTTATAAGTCTGCGATCCACCGTAAAGCAAGAAGAAGAAGACGCCTCACGCGCCTGCTGTTGAGAACGCGCTCAGGAGTACGCGCCGCTGCTCAGGAGAGTTCGAACAGTTCGGATGCCCTGGGGGTAAGCAGATAAACATCAAATTTTCATTTTTGGGTGAACTATCCCTTTAATGCAAACAGCAATTGTTGATTCTCTGACACTCTGCAAAAGCATCCTAAGCTACGGTTCTGCTCATACGTTTCATATCCCTTGCAGAATATGCAACATTTTAATAATTTTAACAAAATAAGGGTATCATAAAAATTGCACGTTATTTTTATTCAGAACTGTCCTTAATAAGCTATTTCACATAACATTTGTAGATGCAAAGATTAACCATACAAGTACTTGCACTTTTGCACTTCTTTGTACATATTTTTGTGACCTCTGAGCAATAAATGGAATAAGCCTTTTGAGCTGTATTTGGACGAGTGCGGATCTCTTTCATCTTTGCATCTTTGTATTTTTTGGATCTACGCACCTTATGTTTTTTGCCTACTGGATTTTTGGACAAGTGTTTGGCGCTACGACCTTTTTTGTGGAACATAACATATGTATACATATACTACACAAGATTGCTTAACTATCAGGTCCCTTGTTTGTCCTGAGCAGTTAAACTGCCCATTGTTCTTGGGCAGTTTAAATACTTTTTTTAAGACTATATTTTTACTAGTTTAATAATTACATGTTTTAAAGTACAAAGTACAATTTATCCTGTTCATCGAAAAAAAAAAAAAGAAAAAAAAAAGGTTTAGATCAAAAAGTTCACATACCCCTGCTCTTAAAGCATCAGTATTTTTTTAAGAGTGCCTGCATTTTTTCATTCAAGAAATATTGTGGAAAACTGATGTTGTTAAAAATAACATGTAATAAACCAAGCCCTATGTTTTGTGGATTTCTTTTTTTTCTGGAGGACCCTTTGGTTTACATGCCTTATTAGTATTCCAAAGTATTCAAAAGTAATTAGATTAAGTTACAAAACTTGTGCAATCTAACAAATCATGTTTTAAAGCATGCATTTTGTAATCTGTAGTGAAATACATTTTAAAATGAACCTTCTCAGCCCTGTGTATATACATAGAGTATGTTTCACCACATAATAAAAAAAAAAAAGACAATCAAAAAAGTCTGAAGAGTTTTTATATTTAGATCATTGTCATGGAAGCGATGTTCCCTTTCAGTCGGTCACTACGTGTCACGTCGTGACCGACGAATTGGGATCTCGCTTCGAGAGACCAATCTACTTCAAGTGTAACTAAACGAGCCAATGCACATTGGCATGCAATTATTGCATGCAATGCATACCAGCTTTTCGCTTCGGAGCCAAGCAACAACACCGTTCTGCTCCATCCAAGTGTCTTCAGTGAGCTACGAGTTCAACGTGCTCTTGGAAGCTTCTGGTGTTGGCAGACGGTGCTTCAGCGGTGGTCGTTCCTGTGTCAAATGGGTTGCGCACTTCAGGCTGCACTGCCCCCTGTTGTGCTGCAAGCGGCCATTTCCCCTGTGCGCCTCCGCACTAAAAGAGCATTTACATTTACATTTACATTTAGTCATTTTGCAGACGCTTTTATCCAAAGCGACTTACAATTTGGGGATATATAAAGCGATTCTTCTTAAAGAGGCAAACAGATACAGGAAGTGCTTGTAATACCAAGTTTCTAGACATTGTTCAAATAAGTACAAGCTAGAAAGAGAAGCAATAAATAAAGAGAGAGAATTTATTTTTATTTTATTTATTTTTTTTATAATGATGATGATGAAGTCAAGTAGCTTCGAAAGAGATGAGTTTTCAGCTGTCGCTTGAAAATTGTCAGGGATTCAGCATTCCGGATAGGGGTGGGAAGATCGTTCCACCAGCCAGTAATGGTGAACGAGAATGTTCTGGAAAGTGATTTTGAGCCTCTCTGTGATGGTACCACGAGGCGTCGCTCACTAGCGGATCTCAGACTTCTGGAGGGGATGTAGATTCGTAGTAGTGAGTGGAAGTAGGCGGGTGCTGAGCCTGTGGCTGTTCTATATGCAAGCATCAATGTCTTGA
>NW_015552560.1:357313-357878 GCF_001515605.1 Sinocyclocheilus anshuiensis
GCGCACAGACATCAGGTAAATACACAGTCTAAAAGACTAAAGTGAAAACAGCTGTGGCCGCCTTCTAATTAGCACAGCCAATAGTCTATAGCAGGCCAATTCCTTAAATCGAAACTACAGTTCGTACTTAAACGCAGGAAGGGAGCAATTAAATTACACGCGCTCCTTCTTTGCCGAGGACAATTATCATAATTACCAGAAAGTGCAATCAAACATACAAACGCAAGCAAACAAAAATATAACGTAGAAATTGGCAGAAAACGAAATATTCCTTCCTAGCAGAAAGTAATAATTCAAACAGCAGATCTATAAACAAGTATTACGCAAAACACTCACGTGCAGCCGTCTGTCTCTTCTGTTGACTAATCGCTTGGCCCATGAAAGAGCAATTTCTCTAAAAGAGTACAATAAGCGGGTGCGTCTTTGTAAAGACGAGATCGTATTTTTAAAGATGCCATTTCACCCGTGCGTTTCTGGATTTATATTCATATATTCGTTACCTGGTGCCGGGTGATGGTCACGATCGCTGCCTCACGTGTCTGGGCATTAAACACGCTGAGGTGGC
>NW_015552560.1:359192-359965 GCF_001515605.1 Sinocyclocheilus anshuiensis
CAGGCGTGTACTACTTCGGGCAGTAGCACGGGCGGTCTGAGGGTTACAGTGGTGGCAAACCCCTCAGGGAACACTGGCATTTCAATTGCCTAGAGTTGTTAGCAGTGCGCCTTGCCTTGAACCGTCTCAAAGGGCGCTTACGGGGCAAGCACGTGCTGGTCCGAACGGACAACACAGCAACCATTTCGTACATCAACCAACAAGGTGGTCTGAGCTCCCGTCGCATGTCACAACTCGCCCGCCAGCTCCTCTTTTGGAGTCGGAAGGTTCTGAGGTCACTTCGTGCCATTCACATTCTGGGCCTGCTCAACCGTACGGCCGATGAGCTGTCTCGAGCTACGCTCCCGGGAGAGTGGCGACTCCATCCCCAGACGGTTCAACTGGTTTGGAGACGTTTCGGAGCTGCTCAGGTAGACCTGTTTGCCTCTCCAGAAACCTCTCACTGCCAGTTGTTATATATTCACTGGCACACAGCTGGCCTCGGGGCCTACGCAAATATACGTTTCCCCCAGTGAGCCTTCTTGCACTGTGCAAAGCCACTGTGCAAAGTCAGGGAAGACGAGGAGCAGGTCCTGCTTGTGGCGCCCTACTGGCCCACTCGGACCTGGTTCCCGGAACTAATGCTCCTTATGACAGCCCCTCCCTGGCAGATTCCTCTGAGGAAGGATCAACTGACTCAAAGACGGGGCACCCGGGGCACCCCGCATCCAGACCTGTGGAAACTTCATGTCTGGTCCCTGGACGGGACGCGGAGGTTCTAGGGGTTCTAGGTG
>NW_015552560.1:366651-367380 GCF_001515605.1 Sinocyclocheilus anshuiensis
TCAATTGCCTAGAGTTGTTAGCAGTGCGCCTTGCCTTGAACCGTCTCAAAGGGCGCTTACGGGGCAAGCACGTGCTGGTCCGAACGGACAACACAGCAACCATTTCGTACATCAACCAACAAGGTGGTCTGAGCTCCCGTCGCATGTCACAACTCGCCCGCCACCTCCTCCTTTGGAGTCGGAAGGTTCTGAGGTCACTTCGTGCCATTCACATTCTGGGCCTGCTCAACCGTACGGCCGATGAGCTGTCTCGAGCTACGCTCCCGGGAGAGTGGCGACTCCATCCCCAGACGGTTCAGCTGATTTGGGGACGTTTCGGAGCCACTCGGGTAGACCCGTTTGCCTCTCCAGAAACCTCTCACTGCCAGTTGTTTGTGCCCTGACCGAGGGAACTCTCGGCACGGACACATTGACACACAGCTGGTTGCAGGGCCTGCACAAGTATGCGTTTCCCCCAGTGAGCCTTCTCGCACAGATGCTGTGCAAGGTCAGGGAGGATGAGGAGCAGATCCTGCTTGTGGCGCTGTATTGGCCCACTCGGACCTGGTTCCCCGAATTAATGCTCCTCGCAACAGCCCCTCCCTGGCAGATTCCTCTGAGGAAGGATCAACTGACTCAAAGACGGGGCACCCTGTGGCACCCGCATCCAGACCTGTGGAAACTTCATGTCTGGTCCCTGGACGGGACGCGGAGGTTCTAGGTGACCTACCCCAAGAGGTAGTTGAGGTA
>NW_015552560.1:368098-368722 GCF_001515605.1 Sinocyclocheilus anshuiensis
AGGAGGCAGCCTCAGCCCTAGCTTTGCTCTGTCCCGTCCGAGCCTTGAGATGCTACTAGACCAGACACAAAGCTTTAGGACCTCAGACCAGCTCTTTATCTGTTACGGAGGCCGGCAGAAGGGGAAGGCCGTCTCTAAGCAGAGGATGGTCCACTGGATTGTGGATGCTATCACCCCGGCTTATCAGGCACAGGGTGTGCCCTGCCCGCTCAGGTTGTGAGCTCACTCTACTAGGAGTGTTGCATCCTCCTGGGCGCTGGCTCGTGGCGCCTCGCTGACAGATATTTGTAGTGCTGCGGGCTGGGTGACCCCAACACGATCGCTAGATTCTATAGCCTTCGTGTGGAGCTGGTATCCTCCTGTGTTTTCACCTCAAACGGGTAGAGGCGCTGAGAGGCCCCGATTAGTCACGGCTTGCTAAAACTGCTCCAGAGTGTCCGTACTGTAGGCCCTGTCGAGCTCCTCCGTCCCCTCGGCAGCCAGACTTGGCGGAACGTCCGGCACCAGGCCCTCACTCACTGAATCCGTGAGAACTGGTAGAGGGCTGGGTTCTATATGTAGAGGCCTAAGTGGTTCCCATATGTGTAAAGTCCACAATATAGCCTCAGAGCCCGTGTTTCCCGG
>NW_015552560.1:369321-380661 GCF_001515605.1 Sinocyclocheilus anshuiensis
GGAACGGAGACGTCACGTCCCGTCGCCACGGTTGCTGTACCACCGCTGAGCGGCCGGGTCACCGGCTCCTCAGCGAAAACCTGGTATGTATTGCACCGGATGCCTTTTTATGCTCATGCTGTGATCAGCGGCAGCTGGATGCAATAATTGCATGCCAATGTGCATTGGCTCCGTTAGTTACACTCGAAGTAGATCGGTCTCTCGAAGCGAGATCCCAATTCGTCGGTCAGGACGTGACGTCTCCGTTCCCTCCTTCAGGGAACGAGGGTTACATACGAAACCGATACGTTACACTAGAAGTATGACACAGTGTATAAGTAGAATACTCTGTGTGTGTATACTTTAAGTGTGAAGATCTCACCTCCTTCATAATCTTGATAGCCTCCACTCTGTGCTGCGGCGGTGGGTAGAGCAGAATACGGTGGTACAGGGACTGTAAAACGGGCTTCATGGACTCGACACAGCCCACCAGACGGACTAAATCTGCTGCCACATAGCAGATGGTGCGAACGACTGGCCCAATCATGACAGGAGCACTCGATGAGCAGCCAGAACCCCGGCCCTGATCCAAGACTGCTGTTCCTGGTGCCACGTCTGAGTCCTGGGATTGCCCACCATGGGCTGAGGTGATGGTTTTATCACTTGCTGGGTTTCCCATAATCACCACCAGAGACGGACATAACTGCTTCCTGTGTGTAGACAGGAAGCAGTTCATAATAATACCTGTGCTTAAGTTGAGCTCCTTTTAACTACATAAAGTGCTGACACCCTTAATTTAAACAATGTGCAAAGAGAAAAAAGGCATGTCTCACCAGATGAGGTCTGTGAAATTACGATGCAGGTGCATTGTGGTAGGACAGCTGCTCAGCATAGACAGAATACACTCCAGGTACAACAGCTGCAGCAGCTGGTTTTCACTAAAGAAAACACATATTTCTCTCATCACACTAATAAAACACTAAATATGAATGGTTGAGCCCAAGTCTTTCTGCTCCCTATATATTACGTAAACCGTAACGTAAACTTTATATAACACAAAAACAGATTAGAAAAGTGTTATCACACCTCTCCTCAACAATACACATGATTTGGGTATAATTCATACGCTCTGCCAGAAGTTTAACACTTAGGGGTGTCCAGTCCTGCTCCCGGAGGGCCACTTTCCCTAAGTTTAGCTTCAACCTGCTGCAGAACACCTCACTGGAAGTTTCTACTGATCCTGAAGACCAGGTTTAGCTGTGTTTAACTGCAAGACAGTGGCAGGACTGGACACCCCTGATTTAGGGTTTCAATTTTGCTATTTCACTATAAGTAGGAGCTACAGTAAAAGTGGTGCTCATCTGAGCAAATGCTACTAATAATAGTATCACTTATACTAGTCTAATAATAACGACCTAACAACAAGTTGATGACATGTAACGCTTACATGCTTACATGCTAACGCTTACTTTGAGACAGACTCCAGTTTGTCACAGAAAACAGTGAGCACCATAACAACATCTTCATGCAGTGCATCAGTAGTGGGAGACAGATCTGAAAACACATGAAGATAGAACTTATAATAAATGCCACATAATATTATGGTATTACATGCAAGGTATTAAATGATACAACTGGTCGATTCAGTGTACCTTTGCGCTGGTGCACAGGTATGCAACGTTCCTCACCATCAACACCCTGTAAAAATCCAACCAGACATTGTTTATTATATATTAGTTATTATATATTTGACTATAGAATGCCACCTTTGACCAATCACATTAGCATATTTCAGAGAGCTCTGTAATAAGACATTATAGACATGTGCTTGTATTTAATAAAGCTTTGTGAAACAGTTGTGAAACGTGACTCACTGTGTTTTCTTGTCTGTGGCGTAGCTGTAGGGTGAGGTCTCCAAGAATCTGACTGAGGGTGGCCCTGACCGCTGTGTTGATACTGCGATGATGACAACTTGATATGTATGTCTCAATACACACCTGGAAACACACAGAGATGCAACAGAATTTTAGAGCAAACGCTGAAATCCTCCACAACAAACTGCATTTGTTTTGCTGTAATAATGAAAGTTTACCATTCTAGGTCATTGTACATCAAATGTGTGTCAAATGGGACAACTTGAAACATACAACATTAGTATTTTATAATCACTTTTTTTAATTGGTAGTATGTAAACTGGTATGATGGTGAAGTGTGCCGTTTGCAATGTTACTTTATCTTTTCCCAGTTTAACATGCGACAATCTCTGCCTTAAAGTCCTGTCAGAGCAATCATATTTTACGAGATGAATGCGCATGAAAGCTTGAGTGGATTGATATGTCTTGATATAACTTCTGATTATAATTGATATAACTTCTGACACAACCAAAGTTATTTTTGCAATTCTGTTTGGAGCTACTCATACCACAGAAATTACACACCTCAGTGACAAAAATAAAACGCATTTCATAAGTCTGGCTCACACAAAGAAGAATAAAGAAGAAACTTTTATTTAAAAAATCAATATCTCATTTGAGCTGTGTAATGAAAGATTAAAAAAAAAAAAAAAAAAAAAACTGAAAAAAATTTGTGCGGGGGGGGGGGGGGGGTTTCCATGCACAGAACTACCAAAAAAAGGCCAACTTTAAACCAATTGGGCATCCATGGAATGACTTTTTGCATTGCCTGGATATGGAATGCTAATAGAAATTGATCTAAACAGACTCACAGCTGTAACTGCTGGCAAAGATCAGTACTAAAAACAAGGGCACAGTAATCTTAAATTTAAGAAATTCTAAAATGTTGCAATATACACAACAGTAGGGTTCACTGTCTCTATAGAGAAACCTTCAGCAAAATTCCCAGTGAAAAACTGCACTACCCATAATGCTGAAGAATGATCTGCCAATCAAAGAACTCGCTGTCACCATAGAAACCAAGAGCTCACGGACACAAGGGCACTGAAATAATTGGCCATCACTCTTGTGCTCAGTAAATAATGATTCTATACCTCTTAACATTTATATGTAATAAAAAAAGAAAGAAAGGCAACTGAAGTTCTTTGATGAAAACATAAAACATTTTTGTTTGAATGTCATATATTTGATTGATTGCTAGAATTATTATTTTTTTAAATCCTGCTTTAGCATAAGTTTAGGTCAATACGTCTCTGTTAGGCCTGTCACTAATCAACTAAATGACTCCGAAATGGAATCTTCCATCAAGCAAACAGAATGACTGACTAGAGAGCATCTGCCGCTCTGCCATGCTTGGTCATGGAAAAGGGATCTTAAGGGGGTAGCACACCGGACGAGAAGCGCAGAGCCGCGCCGCGTCGCACCACGTCTTTAAAATTCGAACACATTGTTTTCTACGAGAGTACGCACACTGCCGGCGCCATTCGGCGTCTGTCCGCGGCGCCCAGCTACGACTCAGGACGCTGTTCAAATTACTGCCGCGCCACAGAGCGCCATCTGCGTAGTTTTATATTAAATAACATCATATTTGTCTCAAATCGTTGTTAATACATTATACCAAGATACCACTTCTTCGAAATACTACATACATTAGTTTTACAGCTTGAATAAAATGTAAACATATAGAATTAAATGTATAATAAACGTAGTCCTTTTAATCTTGTATTTTTCTCTTGAGACATTTTTACATACGCAAAATAGTACAGTATTGGCTTATGTAACAATTGCCTGTTGTGATTACATTCACTGTCGTCGGCTGCCACCTACTGGATTTACCAGGTCACAACCGCCACAACACACTTCAGGTAATTTAAATAGCGGAGTAGTGGACCGCAATGGATGACGAAAAACGAATCAACGAAGTAGGGACATACCCAGAATTATATGCAACATACCATAGATTCTTCAAAGACAACATAAGGAAGTCATCAGCATGGAGGAAGATTGCCGATGTCATCGGTTTTTCAGGTAAGAATGTCTAATTTATGACCTGAGGTAAAATGTTCAGTAACAGACGTTAGCAACAACTGTATGTAATTGCATAGTAACGTTACAATTATAAAATAACGTACAGTACAGACATTGTCTTCATTTCATCATGTCCTTAAAAATAATAATGTTGACCACAAACTGACAATTATGTTACTTTAAGTAAACAAATCCTCATGTTGAATTAAGACAAACTACCTCAACAGGAATATGATTATAATTGAAGTTAACAAAGAAATAAGCATACCTTACACAAAAAAAATATGTAGCATCTATGTTTTTATTGAGCAAACAAATCATGTAGTAGCTACAGCATTTAAAAAATGTTGAAATTGCTTGTAATAATACAAAACAATGCTAATAATTGATGAATGTCAATCTAATATGAATGCAGAGACTAAATTATGAGCTAAGCAGGAATAAGATATCTAGGAAGTGATCAAATCTAATATCAATTAAATTATTAAAGTAAAGTCAGTAAGGCAACACTATAGTGACCATTACACCATTTCATTCTGCCAAGATACATGTCCTTCAGAGTTGAAAAAAGAGCAGAATTTATCTCGAACAGTGTAGGCCTCCCTTGCACCACGAGGTCCACCAGCAGTAGAGATGCTCTCCATTGATCCAGTAGTTGGAGCACTGGTATTTAGCCACCTCTCTACTTCCATTGGCTTGAGAAGAAAGTTGTGCAGGAGGCATGCTGACAAAATAAATCTATGATTTTCTTTATTTTCATCAGATCAGATTATTATTTTGTATATTGTGCATTATTTAGAAGTGAATATTCTTTATTACCATTCAATTAAAAATATTTAAAAATAGATATTATAAACTGAAACCTAAAATAAAATACAGTACATTTGTTTCATTGAAATAAAAACTTTACAATGTGTTTGGTTACGTTTTCACTCAGGCTGGCTAGCTAATGTTAGCTATTGCTACGATGTAACATAGTTGCCTAGACAACAGATACAACAAAACAACAGACTTATCATAACACAGATTCTTTTCACTGATTAACGTTCAAAACTCAGCTATTATCAATTAAAATAATATATTTAAAATAATAATAATAATAAATGAAGTTAAAACTCACCCATCTTGCAGCTCAGAACTTGATTCGAAATTGAGCTCGCACGTATAGAATGTGCGCGTCCGGTGTGCGATACCTCGAGTTGTCCTAGACGGGGCGCTGCGCTTCTCGTCCGGTGTGCGACCCCCTTTAGACGTGGCATCTATGACCACTCTTACCTTTCACCATAGCAATGAATGACACACTGTTGGAGGCTAGGAAAATGAGTTTCATGATGGAAGTGAGATGTCGGGGAGAGTGGTTCACTGTATGCTATTGTGCCATTCTAGGTACTTCCACACCTAACAAAGACATTTTGCCTTGTACAAAATCAAAAGAGTCTTGTGAAATGTAACTCTTGTGATTTGAAAACCTGCTTTGATATTCTGTAAATATGAGGCTAAATACTTAATGGGTTGGCCGTATGACTGGACATGCTCTTTCAGAAAATGCTTGCTTTAGCCTCATTATTTATGGCCTGCTCCCTGGGGCTCCTTGGAACAGTTCTGTGTGAAAATAAGAGAAGTCTGGCACAACCAGACCCGTTTACACATGATGATGTGCTTTTATGAGCTGTTTATGGCCAACCAGGGGAAAGATAACAAAGTTAGAAAGACAAAAGAGGGGAGGAACCTGATATACACAGACACAGTGGGATCTGATCACTTGGCATGCAACGGTTCATCTTTGTGCAAATACAATTTGCATAATGAATAAAATCTGCATGGTGCATAAGATTTCCCATAAAATGACAGTCCCTCAGTAGAAAAAATAAATACAGCCATAATACCCATACATCCCCCTCCTCATGGAATTATGAGGTTGAAAAGCTGACAAAAAGATGCAAACCACCCAGGCACTGTTTTCTTTTTATACACAATCAACTCATGGTCTGGTGTTTTCACAGTTACTGCCGGTCAATGCAAAGTCTCTGCAGTGCTGTCAGTTTGAGGCGCTTATTATGTGCATTTGAAAACACAACATATATTAACCATCTTCTCAAATTTGTAATAAGAATCATTTCCATTAATATTAGTATTGTAATTTTGCTCTTGTTCTGTAAAATAAAATTATTACTGATATTATTATTTAATTACTGTTACGCTTGATTTTCATTTCACAGTATAATAGCATTAATACTACAGTAATATATTGTTTAATTTTTATCATTTAATAAAATAAAAATATGTTAAAAGGGACATAACACACAGTTTCTGCCAATCTCATGTTAATCTTGAGAACCTATAGAGTAGTATTGCATCCTTCATATCTCTGAAGAGTTTAGTTTGATCAGATTTATAAAAGAAAGATACAGCTACAGCTTCTCTCTGAATCGAGCTCCAAGATGCGTGCCGTGGGCGGAGCTAAAGAGTCACGAGCACACACACACAGCTCTTGCGTAGCGATCGTCATCTTTCCCTCACAACCAAAAACACTCTTCTTTGGTGACTGTTGATTTCATGATCTAGAAACAAAATGACAAATCCTGTCGCTGCTGACAACTTCTGTAACCTGAATGAAGCACGTTTATGGGCTGCTCTCGCTCTGGTTGCTGTGCGCGCACTCTTACTGGAGAAGTGCCCATACAAGGAATCCCGCCCTTTATGACGTCATGCAGGGCCATACTTGAAAAAAACTTTCAGAGACTTATACGAACCCTGAAGGAGTGCATTTGGCACAGAAATACTCCGTCATACGTCCAACTCGTTTTTGAAACTTTGGCCATGTTTAGCATGAGAATCCAACTCTTTAACAGTTTAAATAAGCCAGAATGCATGAAATAGCATTAGACCTCCCCTTTAATAATGATAATAATTAATATTGTACAGTCATACTGAATGGGTTTCATAAAAAACAACAGTGTGAATGTGGCCTGAGACAACGTAAGTATACAGTAAACTATATTTCCTCAGTATAACACAGTCTACGGTGAGTCTCCGCCTGTATCCTCTTGCTAAAATTGACAGTAAATCCACATTTTAATGCTGATATTTACAAAACGTCTTCCCAGGGGTCAGCAAAAAGGGTGATACAATAAATACTATCATGATGCATAAATACCTTTCTTAAATTCAATTAAAGTAATTATAATTCTTTTTTTTTTTTATTCTATCAAAATGCTCTGATACTGACCAAACCGCCGCATAGTCCTCATTAAAGCACAGCATTACAGCGCAGCGGTCTTTAAAGGGGTCATATGATGCTTTTTGAAAGATCATTATTTTGTGTATTTGGTGTAACAGAATATGTTGACATGCTTTAATGTTCAAAAAACACATTATTTTTCAAATACTGTACATTATTGTAGGTCCTCTATGCCCCACCTCTCTCAAACGCTTAGTTTTCTACAAAGTCCCTCCTTCCGACAAGCGCAGTCTGCTCTGATTAGCCAGCTGACCCAGTGCATTGTGATTGGCCGAACACCGCAAGCACTCGTCGGAAATGTAACGCCCCTTACCATAATCGCGAGCTTCATCTTTCAAAATAAATGTAAAGACAGAGCCCGAAAGGGGAACAGAGTCGCGTGACAGACACAGTGATGAAGCTGGTATGTGTTTGCAGTACACAAGCCACACTTAAGACAGCTGACTCCACTTTGATGTGATGCTCTCTCGCTCTCTCTCTCTCTCTCTCACACACACACACACACACACACGATGCGCAAAACTCCGCATTTCACTAACTGCGGTTACTGAAACCACGCCTTCTTTCTTTGCATGCACATTTGGGCAGCAATATGCAAATATTTCCACATAGTGAGGTAGATATGTGGGGGCGTGTTAGAACGAGCCGTTTTAGGGGGGCGTGGCAGAGTCTTAACTTTGATAAAGAATATCTTTTTGGTTTTGAGTCTTTGCAGCTTCAGGGATCTTATCTATGCACAATCAGCTTGTAATACTCCAAAGAGAAATGAAAACTTGAAATCGCATCATATGACCCCTTTAAGAATAGATGCCCTTCGACAAGGACTTTAATGAGAGGGTTGCCAGATTCACTTTGGTAAGCAGTTTTCCATCGGTCATCTCATTCTGTCAGTTAAACGTCAATAAAGCATGTCCTACCTCAGCAATTCTCAAGATGTTGTGCCCGTTGATCTCAAAGGTAGAGGAGTAGGTGATGCAAAGCAGGACCTACAACACAAAGAACTACAAAACATTAGCCATTTGATATAACAGCACCGCAACTTAAAATGATTGAACACTTTTTTGAACTAATTTCTGTATTAGAAACAGGAGATCAGGAACACATCGTGTCTAGGAACGCATATGTGCCAGTAATGCTGCAAATCCATCTTATTACACCACGGGTGCAGACACTGAATTGATTAGGCCTGCTGAGATGCAGCACGTTGTTTTTGACACTGACTATTCCAGCTCAATGCTGGCCAAACATTTTCTCAGATATTTGTGATCTCACACACTGATGATGAAGGTTCAGACGAGCACGGACCTTCATGACCTCCACCTGCAGGTCTTCATGTAGGGTGGGCGTCACCCTGATGGCCTCCAGGATCTGACTCAACAGCTGCTTCTCTGGAGCCTCGGTTTCCACAGCAACAAAGCAATCCTCACAAAGGATCTTCTGTCAATGCCACAGGACAAAACACATGCAAATTGCTGAGAAGAGTATGAACTAAAATCACACAAAAAATAATAATAATAATAATAATTGAATATTGGTCACCTTGCCATGTTTGTAAGCTGAATAATTTATAATGATTTCTTTATTTATAATATTAAATATTAAATTTATTTTTACAATCTCTGAAAAAATGTGAGTAGTTGCATTCAGAACTTGACACCACAATACTTGGCATTCACTGAAAAAAGATCATAATTTGAATTGTAAAAGACTGTAAAAATGCTATGAATGAGGTAAAAGCCTGTTAAGTGATTAACGGTTAACCTGTTAAGTTTCCTAATACAGTGAAAACTGTAATATATATATAACAGGACATTTAATGTAATTCTACAGTAAAATACTGTTAAATTTACCGTTTTTGGAAGTAAAAAAGAACAAGTCATCTTATAATTTACAGTGAAAAACCTAAATTGACACTCCCAGAATTCTCTGTGACAGCTCACATTTTTCATTGTTTCACAGTATTTTATTGAATTTTTTATTGTTTCTCAGTTATGTACATTAGAGTTTCATGTTGCATTCTGTTGTTAAATTATTGTTTATTGCATTATTTTAGTGTCATGTGTATTACCATAATGGTATTTTTGTATTACACATGCACTATATATATATATATAGTGGCATGCGAAAGTTTGGGAACCCCTTGCGGAATCTGTGAAAATGTGAATAATTTTAACTAAATAAGAGAGATCATACAAAATGCATGCTATTTTCTATTTAGTACTGTCCTGAGTAAGATATTTTACATAAAAGATGTTTACATTTAGTCCACAAGAAAAAAAAATAGCTGAAATTTTTAAAATAACCCCATTCAAAAGTTTGGGAACCCTTGGTTCTTAATACTGTGTGTGGTTACCTGGATGACTGTTTTTTTGTTTTGTGATGGTTGTTCATGAGTCCCTTGTTTGTTCTGAACAGTTAAACTGAGCACTGTTCTTCAGAAAAATCCTCCAGCTCCTGCAGATTCTTCCGTTTTCCAGCATCTTTTGCATATTTGAACCCTTTCCAGCAGTGACTGTATGATTTTGAGATCCATCTTTTCACACTGAGGACAATTGAGGGACTCAAACACAACTATTAAAAAAACATTCACTGATTCTCCAAAAGGCAACACGATGCATTAAGAGCCGGGGGTGAAAACTTTTGAACCAGATGAAGATGTCCAAATTTTTCTTATTTTGTTGAAATATCATTTTTTTTTCCATTTAGTACTGCCCTTCGGAAGCAACAGAAGATACTTGCATGTTTCCCGGAAGACAAATTAAGTGCTCCAGAAGGAAACACGATGCATTAAGAGCCGGGGGGTGAAAACTTTTGAACAGTATGAAGATGTCCAAATTTTTCTTATTTTGTTGAAATATCTTTTTATTTCAATTTAGTACTGCCCTTCAGAAGCAACAGAAGATACTTGCATGTTTCCCGGAAAGACAAATTAAGTTCAATTTACCTTGATCTTCAAATTCAAAAAAGTTTTCACCCCCCGGCTCTTAATGCATCGTGTTTCCTTCTGGAGCATCAGTGAATGTTTGAACCTGGAGGATTTTTCTGAAGAACAGTGCTCAGTTTAAAGCTGCAGTCCGTAACTTTTTTGATGATCCAAAATCAATATTTGAGCAAGTACATAACCAGCCAGTGTTCAAAACTATCGCCTTACTTTAGCCCGATTCACAACGGTTATCTTATAATAATGTTTTCTAATTTGAGTGGTACGGGTAGGGAAGTTCGAGCATGGCACTGCGTCATTACGTCACTTCTGTAAACATGAAGAAGTTGTCCCGGCTACTAGGCTATCGCATGTGAGGATCCTGCAGGTGTAGGATCATTTATAGCCTTTTCTCACAGCAGCTGAAATAATTAAATGTCAAAAAATCATTTTGATGGCGGATTGTAATCCAGAAAGGATTATATGAAACACATGTGAATGAAATTAAATTATATTCCAGTTTTAAATGTACTTCTGATTACAGATAGCCTACACAAGATTTTTATTTTAAAGACAACCAGTTCGAAGGGAGCATAGTTTGCTTTTTGGGTTAAAATAATTTCTTTGGTATGAAATTCGAATGGTATGACAATTAGAGATTAGACTGTACACAAATTTAAATCTACACACTAATACACACTATACTCATAGTCACGCAATGCTGATGTTTTAACATTAATCATTTGAGAATAAAGTATAACAATAATAATAATTTGAACGGTTTGATGTAATATGAGCTAACCGATCTTTAGATTTAATCACCATTGGTAGCGAGATTTATGGTAATGCTTTTTTCCTCAGTTGGTCAGAACAAACGTGGCCGACTTGTTACTTATTTGTTCAGATGGCAATATACGGTGAAAATTCTTATTTGGGTCATATTCCAAGACATAGGCTAGAATCTGCGAAGTACAGTAAATATCCACACCGGTGCGGTAACTGACTGCCACACATACTCCTCAAAACATTAGATTCACCCGCGCTGGAGCCGTGCCAGAGTACAACCCACACAAGGACGATAATTCCACAAGTACAGGTGCATCTCAATAAATTAGAATGTCGTGGAAAAGTTAATTTATTTCAGTAATTCAACTCAAATTGTGAAACTCATGTATTAAATAAATTCAATGCACACAGACTGAAGTAGTTTAAGTCTTTGGTTCTTTTAATTGTGATGATTTTGACTCACATTTAACGAA
>NW_015552560.1:380902-403147 GCF_001515605.1 Sinocyclocheilus anshuiensis
CGACTCACAACCCACGCAAGCTAGATAATTCCGCACATAACTGCAATTCCAGGTTTTCAAACAGAGATGGCAACAAAGAGGCAAAACTTACGGACTGCAGCTTTAACTGTTCAGAACAAACAATCGACTCATGAACAACCATCACAAAACAAAAAAAACAGTCATGGATCATCCAGGTAACCACACACAGTATTAAGAACCAAGGTTTCCAAACCTTTGAATGGGGTTATTTTAATAATTTCAGCTATTTTTTTTCTTGTGGATTAAATGTAAACATATTTTTTATGTAAAATATCTTACTCAGGACAGTACTAAATAAAAAATAACATGCATGTTGTATGATCTCTCTTATTTTCTTAAAATTATTCACATTTTGACAGATTCTGCAAGGGGTTCCCAAACTTTCGCATGCCACTGTATATATATATACACTGCCGTTCAAAAGTTTGGGATCAGTAAGACTTGAAATGTTTAAAAAAAAAAGTATCTTATGCTCATCAAGGCTGCATTTATTTGATCATAAATACAGAAAATAAAACTGTAATCTTGCTAAATGTTATTACAATATAAAATAATGGTTTCTATTTTAATATCCTTTAAAATATAATTGATTTCTGTGATGCGCAGCTGTATTTTCAGCATCATTACTGCAGTCTTCAGTGTCACATGATCTTCAGAAACATAAAAAATCGTTCTGATCCCAAATTTTTGATCGGTAGTATATATATATATATATATATATATATATATATAGTACATACTGTATATTAGTATTTATCTCAGCTTGTGGAAAGGCTACTTGTGATTAAATTTGGATTCATCAAATGGCTTTTTCATTACCACCTATGTTTTAAGGTGATTATCATTATATTATAAAGGTAAAACACAAATTTGAGTAATTTGGTATATTATCATCATTTCAGTTAATGAAATGTTTTTACTGTAAATTTAAGTTCAATCTGTAAAACGTAAAATATTGCTACAAAAGTTCAGACAACCATAGCTGTCAGATTTTTGCCTTAAAGTTCACCGATTTTTACTGTGTTGCTATGTAGCTTCTGTGTGGTTGTTCACATGATGCAGTGCAGTTGCTGAGGTGATCTGTGTGGTTGCTAGAGCATTGCTGTGCAGTTGGTAGGGTGGGAATTTGCTTACTACTAGCCAAATATAAAAGAGTCTCTCATGTCCATGGCTGAAACATTTCAAAACCAGTTACAAGTCTAACATGCTTTGCTTGGCTTAGCAAATACCATTAAATAAAATAGAGCCAACATATATATGGCGTGCTGCTTTACCTTAAGTGTACTTCAATAATTTTTTGCCTCTGTGAAATGTATTTCTTTTAAAACCCTAAAATGTTTAGTAATAAGCACACCTGCATTCCGGTGAGGGCAGTCTGAGCCAGTTTAGTGTTTTTAGACTCCAGTGCCAACTGAAGAGGGAATACACACTTCTCTCTGCACAAAAATAGTTCACACTTAACACACCAGAACATGAAAGATACGACTCATGAAGACTTTGCATTGAAGCATTTTCTAATGTCACTCTTACTCCCTCTGATAAATCAGAGATCATCTGGATAAAAGCATCTGCTATATCAATAAATATAAATAAACCTAAGATAGTAACCCATTTCAAAGATGCTATGTAAGGAGAATATTTAGTCATTTTAATACTTTAATGCGTTTTCGCTGTGTACAGATGAAAGGTTTAAGAATAACGAATGCTATGCAAAACTTAAACTTAAATGTGCTTGTCTATTGATTTTCAAGAATTATGTCTGTGTGGATCATGAAGATTGTGTGAGAATGTATGTCCAAGAAAAACACTGACGATATAATATTGTATATGGAATCAAAACACTTGCCTGAGTTTAAATGATGGTATTTTAACTGATCCATTCTGAGCCTGAAGGGTTTCTGTACAACCGCAGGGAAAATGAGAGAAAAAAAAAAGGTTATTTAATATTTAAAAAATAGAAAACAGATATCGGAAAACATCTAAATGGTAAGAAAACAAATTAAACAACACAAACAAATTATGATCCTTTAAATATGAATAAACATACTTTGAAACCCCATCATTTCTAACCATTCAAAAAAGTGAAACAAAATGAAACAGAGATCCCAACAACCTCACATTAGAAAACTATTCCAGATCAGGCCTTGCTATACTGTCATCTGACTGAGCTATTCATTGATCCTGTAAAATGAGCCAGAGTTACAGCACAGCATCACTTTGGCCCTTCTCGTTTGTTGGCACAGCATGACTGACAGTCTGTGAGATATGCAATGCAGAAACACTGAGAGGTCAACTGAGTTCTTGAAGCTCTACATCATCTTAAAGGTGACATATCATGAAAATCTGACTTTTCCAGGTTTTAAAGGGGTCCTATTATGCTCTTTTACAATGTCTTGAATTTGTTTTGGTGGTGTACTAGAACATGCTCTCATGCTTGTTGGTTCGAAAAACGCATAATTTTTTGCATCATTTACATTATTACAATACCTTTCTCCCCATCCTGGCACAAACAGCTCGATTAGTTCCGGGTTTGATGAAGGCCCGCCTTCCGAACAGAATTGTGATGTGATTGGTTAGCTGTCCCAGTGCGTTGTGATTGGCGAACAGCTTAGACGGTGTTTCAGTACTGCCCCGCCCCTTGCCAAAGCAGAAAGTTACGTCCGTAAATTTTTTTGGTTAAAAATGATCCGAAATCAATATTTGAGCAAGTACATAACCAGCCAGTGTTCGAAACAATCGCCTTACTTTAGCCCGATTCACAACGGTTAGCTTATATTAATGTTTTCAAATTTGAGTGGTACGGGTAGGTTTTCGCAGGAAGTTCGAGCATGGCACTGCGTCATTACGTCACTTCTGTAAACATAAAGAAGTTGTCCCGGCTACTAGGCTATCGCATGTGAGTTTGATGTGATATGAGCGAACCGATCTTTAGATTTAATCACCATTGGTAGAAATTTATGGTAATGCTTTTTTCCTCAGTTGGTCAGAACAAACGTGGCAGACTTGTTACTTACTTGTTCAGATGACAACTCTTCAGAACATTAGATTCATCCACGCTGGAGCCGCGCTCACTCACAACCCACACAAACTAGATAATTCCGCAGACAGCTGCAATTCCAGGTTTTCAAACAGAGATGGCGACAAAGAAGTGCATATGTATTATTTATATTGTTATTTAATTCTAACATTATAACATGAATTGCAGTGATTTATTTATACCATAGTCCAGTGTTTCCCCGGCGGCAAATATATGCAAACTCATTCTCTGCCAGCAGGAGGCGCTGTTGGAGTGGTAGAGATCAAGGTTTCCCCGGTAATGGCTGAAAATGACATCCAATTTTCTGAAGACAGTCCATTTCCTTCAGAAATACAGTGAAACAAAAACACCCGCACTCAAGTATGGGAAACACTGTAGTCTCATAATTGAAGTGTAAATTCTGCAGATTACATCATTGTTCAGTATTGTACTGTCAGCAATTTATTATAAAAACGTTTTCATAATTGTAACATACATATTTACATACATAATTATTCAGGTGCATGTGTAATAATGGCCCTATTCCCACCCCCCAACCATTCGAATTTCCGTAGGTGGGAATTATTTTAATGATATTCTAATGGGCCGCTTTGTGATATCACAAAACCCAGAAAACAAACACTGTAGTCCAAATGAGCCGTTCGTTGTAGTTCTTGAAAGGGGATTTTTTAAAAACTAAATATCTCCCTTTGGAGTGAACTTTGAGATTTGTAACTTTCTAGATCTTTTTAATGCCCAAACATACACACTACACACTGACTAAAATTAAAAAAGTGAAAACGCATCGCTGAAAAATCGAGCGCGTCTGATTTCGCTCCCCTAGTGACATTGCAAAGGGATCTCATTATAATATTACCCCCCCTTAATCTGTAAGTTTCCACCCACGGCGCTGTCATTATGATTTTGCAAGCGACAACGGTGTATTAGTTCTAATGCCATTGTGAAAGTTTGAGCAAAACATACTAACTGTCCTGTCTTTGGCTGCACAGACGAGCACAGAACACTATTTAGAGAGACAACAATACTACAGCGAGAATAAAAGTTACGCCTTCTTTCTTTGCGTGAACATTTGGGCGGCTTTATGCAAATCTCCCCACATCGTGACGTAGACATGTGGGGGCGTGTTAGGTAGTACTCACGTGCTGTGACAGCCGCTTTCTGTCCGTGTGCTTCAGATATGTGCTCTCAGAAAACCGTATGTCAGAAGTTAAAACTAATATAGTTTAAAACGCATGATTTAGGGCGATAAACATGTTAATCAGAACCAAAACAGATGTTTTATTAGCAGTCCGAGCTGTAATGGCGCAGCTCTATTCTGGAAAGGGGGCGGGGAGCAGAAGCTCATTTGCATTTAAAGAGACAGGCACAAAAAAAACAGCGTGTTTCTGCTTCCACTCAAAATAGGCATTTTCAAAATGATATTTTGAGCTGAAACTTCAGACACATTATGGGGACACCAGAGACTTATATTACATATTGTAAAAAGGGGCATAATATGTCTCCTTTAAACTATAGTATGGTATGGAATTAGAGCTGCTTTTGCTCATCCACTAAAAGCCTATTAGTTAAATACAATACAAGAACACAGAATAAGAAGAAGTCTAGAACATCTATAACACTTTAAACACTTCTATATTAATGATTACAATAAATAAGAATATGTATTATAGCAAATACAATGAAATAGTCATATTTCATTTATTTTCATCAAATATTCTACTACTAGTAGTACTAACAATATTGCTCCTGTTGCATTTATTTTCATGCACGGCAATACTTGCATGATATTCCATGGTACATGTCCAAAAACATACTATTAACATGGCCATGGGGCTCATTTTTTAGTATGCATTTTGAAAATAAGGAGGTTTAAAGCCAAACCTTTCAAACACTTATAAACACAAATAAACACAAGCGCATGCAATAAACTCAAGTTCTAATATGCATAAGTGCCCACTTGAAATAAAGCAATTTAATTTTATTTCAGTTCGCATGTTTTCATTTCATTCTTCATGCTGTTACAAAAAAAAATGAACCTGCAATTTGACAGCTTATGGAAAACACATACTGTAACAGCTGTTATATTAAAATTCAGTTGCTCTAATTAAACATCCGTGATGTGAGATCCGTAATGTTGTTCTCAAACATTAAAACAGTGTTTTGAATTGCTGAACACACGTCCCTCTATTTTTTATCCGCATGTTATTTATTCCTAACAGACTGGAGACGGACAGGTGCATCTTACCGCACGCGACACTGCAGGCGTCCCGGATCGCTTTATGTTTACTGCCCGATGCCTCCTTCTGAAGCTTTCGCAGAATCTCCTCCATTGCGCTGAAGATGACTGATAGATGTTATGTTGGTATGTGGGATAGAAATGATGGTTTCAGGCCTCCTGCCTTAGGCTCAGCATCCCTACAGTAAAGATGATTCACTTTAACAACAGTGAGACGTCACACTGTGCGTCAATTATTATTATTATTGTTATTATTATTATTATTATTATTATTATTATAAGCGGGGAAGCAGCTGGTATTTAGTAACACTGCAGATGATATAAAGGAAATATAAAGGTTTCGACAAAATGAAAGTGGACATCTAGGGCTTTAACTGCTTTGTAAGGTGGGTGTGTCCAGGGACTTCTCGTCCGCGAATTAAGTTACGAAAGCTACTATGGTGAAGGAGTAGTACTTAATATTCATAAGCCACGCCTTCGTTCATGGAGGGAAAAACACCGTCTAATTAATATGCAATGACTTTCACGTTTGCCATTGAAAGAATACCAAACAAATTTAACAACATCTCATTCATATTCATAAGGTAATCTTTCGCCATAGTACACGTTTATAGTACTTCGAGTTTTCCGCTGGATTTATTAAATGGAGCTGAGGTTCGACTCGTAATGATTTCTACACCGTTGTCACTTCCGGAACCTTAATTTCCCTTTTTATTTTACTTTATCTACGCTTTTATAGGAAAGCGCATGTAAATTTGACAGGGAAACAAAAAGTATGACTTTTAGTGTTTTTGTCTTTTTCTGCTCACATTAAAATAATTTGATACTAGTAAAATAAGGAAAATATGATTTCACTTTGACAAAAACAAAGAAAATACAAAGTGACGGGATCACTAGTCTTTTACAACACCACACATTCTGTGGTGAGGCCACTGATCTATAATAGAGAACAATATATAGATAATATATAATTATTTCTATTATATTATATTATATTATATTATATTATATTATATTATATTATATTATATTATATTATATTATATTATATTATATTATATTATATTATATTATATTATATTATATTATATTATATTATATTATATTATATTATATTATATTATATTATATTATATTATATTATATTATATTATATTATATTATATTATATTATATTATATTATATTATATTATATTATATTATAGAGAGTCGTTATATAGATCAGTGGGTGAGGCTTAGCGAACAGACAGACAGACGGGCAGACTTTTATTTTTAAACCACATACCGGATGTTGTTTGTCGCATCAGCAAAGCCACTGGAAGGCAAGCCTGCGACCTTTAGCCAAAAAAGCGTACCGGCTAATGCTAACGCTTCCGCTTTGGCCGTACGCAGGGAAGGAGACCAGAGTCCGTTTTGTTTCAATGGATGTTAATGGAGGAGAGGCTTCACTACGCTGAATAAACAGCTTTTTAGAGGAAACAACTTATCATTTAATGAATCGACAGCCTGTCGGCTAATCTTCAACATGTTTTACACTAAACAATACTTTTGGATTTAACTATTTTTAGAGTTTACACCGAAAAAAATGCCGTTTTATAAGAGAAGTCACTGACTTTTTGCGACAGGTGGGATTCAGATTACGGCACTTCTCATTCATTCCTACGGCATCCGTAAACTGCGATGAGTGTCGCACAACTCAAGTCAAGCTGAAGTGCCTCAGCGAGCGCTCCTGTCACATGCTCGTCGTGATGGCTGCCGTGTGGCGAGCTCGTAAATTTGACCGCGGTGTCGTCCGCTTCTCTGATCGTGATCTGTAAAACATTCGCTGAAAGCACGTCTTTAAACGCTACATTAAAAGAGCTCGCAAAATAAGCGGTTATGGTCAGTAAAAGCTGTGTTTCTAAGATTAGCGAGGCTGCTAATCAGGTGCTGCTAACATTAGCACGTTAGCAGTCATGACGTGTACTAGTCTTGTCACACATCTGAGTGTTGTTGTTTTTTTGTACGCTGAATAGCAGTCCTAACTAATTCTTTAAACGTTCAGCATGTAATAACAATGATGCATAATGTCCATATGTCGAAAACAAGCTATGTTGTGTATGCGTGTTTACAAAGTTTGCAGTTCTGCAAATCACGACTGGATTTGTATTCAGATGCACTGAATAAGAATTTAACTTGATAGCCGATCATCTGTGTTTTATACGTTTAGTGCAGTGATTTTCTGCTGCTTCGGGTGCTGGTGATTAATGTCACTTATTTTCCACCAAACATGGACGTGGTTATAGTTTTTAATCAGGGCTTTGTGCGTCACTTCTTTTTAAACTCTCTGTATGTATTTTCACCTACTTAATATGAAAATATAGAATTTGAAATGACTGAATATGTGCTATTTCTAGGCTGAAAGCGACCAAAACACTGATGGCACTGTTGAAGAAGGGGAGGATGAAAATACAGAGGATTCTAATCTGCAAGTTAGTGGGCTTGGCCTCCTCTTATTATTATTTTAAGAAGACACCAAAGAAAAAAGTAATTGTAATCTTTAATGAAATACGGTAGTTTTGTAATCTACTACTCCATTTCTGAAATGACTTCCCTTTTTAGATGACATAACGAATCTCTCTTACTTTTTCGTTTACTATTTTCTTGTTGTACTTTCTATTCCGCTATGGAACGAATCATTGGCTAAAATCAAGTCCCACCCTACTTTTTTCTTGTTGCAAATCTCAAGACATTTTCTTAGTATAATAATTTAAACCAGTCAGTTCCAAGGATTAATACCTGAAATAACAATAAAAATCTGCACCACTGTCTACAAAATTATTATTTTGAGCATGAAATAAATTTTTTCCCCCTGATTATTTTCTTATAGTACCTTCCTGGTGTTGTTGTGTATAATTAATTGTTGTACATTGTTTCATCGAACGGCATTTTATAATCTTTCATCAAAATTTATTTTGCTCTGCCAATGAAAAGACTTTGACTTTATGGCAAATGTCACCTTTATTAATATAGCGCTTTACACAATACAGATTGTGACAACGAGCTTCACGGTGTTAAGTAGGAAAATAATGTCACCGTGTCCTCTTACTATTGAACCCCTCTCACCAAGTGGCTCCATTCTATTATGTGATGAACTCTACTCTTTAACTGATGATGGATAAAATCAAGTCTCAGCCCAGTTTTTCAGAAGTCTGTAGCTGTTTTTTTTATGTTTCAGATGGAGCTCAGTGCCTTTCGGGCAAAGTGGATGTCTGAGCTTCAGCCCAGCTCAGGTGGAAAGAAAAGTGTCCCCAAAACTGCTGACCTTAAGAGGAAACAGGAAATCGCTAAAGAGGGGAAGGTGCGAGCTCATGAATATTCATTGGATGTACTATGAGAAAAGATCATTACATGACCAAAATAACTCTGTGCTGTCACAGTGTTGATGTGTAATGTTATATCCTTCACTTGACCTTGTCTTATGGCTGATTGTGAATGTGTGCTCATAGGCCCGAGAGCTGTTCCTGAAGGCTGTCGAGGAAGAACAGAACGGAGCAGTTTATGAAGGTTTTTCTTTTTGTTTAGCCATTCAGACTAATAAAATGGATTACGTGAAGCCTGCAGGTTTAAATGTCCCCATTTTGATTTTGCAGCCATCAAGTACTATAAGAGTGCAATGCAGCTGGTACCAGACATTGAGTTTCGGATCACCTACAGCAGAACTCCTGATCCGGACCGCGGTGGCAGCTAGTAAGCGCTCGGCTGCAGAATGAACTGTCATGGGAAACTTGGATGTGTATTAGAACATTTTAAAATGTGTTTTCTAGCCTTCTAAAATGCATAAACATTAAAAAAAATAATAATAACAATAGATGTTTCATGGAATAATAGAAGGTAAATATTTAATAATAGTTACTTTTTTTGTAGCTAAAATATTTATTGTTAGATATTGTTTTTGTATAGACCCTTTATATAGTAACGCTTGCTTTCAGTAGACAGTAACATTAAAAACATTTAAACATTAAAATTACGAATGTGTGTGTATATATATATATATATATTTATAATTTGCTTAAAGAAAATAAAGCTTTAGTGATTTTTTTTCATGACCGTTTTCAAGCACATTTTGTCATTACTGTAATGTATTCGGATGATGCGCTTTTTTAGTTGTTTTGAACAATTCTGATAGTTTTCGGAGATTCTCTTACATTATTATTACATTAGTATTGCATTAAAAAGTTCTTTACAATTAAAATTTTTTTATTTTTTTTGCTTTACAATAATGAGAATTAGATTTTTTCCTTACAGTAATTTGATTGATAGAAATGTGTGCAACTGCAATAAATAAAGTCACAATGCAAATTGTAATGAGCTTTATTTTCTACATGCAAAATACTTTTCAAGTTCCTATTTCTCTGTTTTGTTTTGCCATTTGAAGGTTGATTGCACGATAATGTGAATGTTTGATTGTCCCACTCGTTAGCTTGGAGGACAATGAGAACGATCGGGAGATAGACGATCTACTGACGTACTTCCAGCAGCAGCTGACGCTGTGCGACGGCACCATGAAGCTGTGTGAGCCTGAGACAGACTCGACTCTGGTGCACATCTCGGGTAATCCTCACTCTGGAGCTAGTCTGTGTGGATTTCTAGAGTTTACCTGTTGCCCTGAAAGCCCCTTCTTTCACGTCCACAGCTTTGCCCTTCGAGGTGCTCATGTATATCTTCCGTTGGGTGGTGTCATGTGACCTGGACCTTCGAGCCCTAGAGCAGCTTTCCCTGGTTTGCAAGGGTTTCTATATCTGTGCCAGGTGGGCTCACACACTCAGCAGACATCAGCGTAAACCAGCTTCCCCACTAGCATTATAGCGGCTTGTGCTCAAGAACAGCACTCAGATTTTAAGCATTAAAAATTAAGTTTGCCATGTTTTTGTGGGTGTCTTGTTTCAGGGACCCTGAGATTTGGCGGTCTGCCTGTTTGAGGGTGTGGGGGCGGAGCTGCACCAAAATGCTGCCATTTTCATCCTGGAGAGAGATGTTTTTGGAAAGGCCACGTGTACGCTTTGATGGTAAATGCGTGCGCTTCTCTATGTCTTCTTGAATATGTGCTGCTTGTACAGTGTTTAATAAATGTCCATGGTTTGTGCAGGTGTTTACATCAGTAAAACCTCATACATCCGTCAGGGGGAAGAGTCTCTCGATGGCTTCTACAGGGCTTGGCACCAGGTGGAGTACTACAGGTGAGCTTGGGGCTTTAAAGGGGTACTCCACTCAAAAATCTAAATTCTGTCAGCATTTACTCAACACCATGTGGTTCCAAACCTGTATGCATTCCCAGTGTTTCCCACAGGGCTTTGTTAGACTATGGACCTTTGTCCCTCTGGGGTTATCTGGGGTCATGCACCCCTGGATGAAAATATTGACATTCTAAAGTTAAATGCATGAATCTGTTGCACATTGAAAGCAAAATTAAGAGCTCCAACACATTTTCAGTGACCAAATTGAATAGAGTAAAAAAAAGTGGTTGCATTGGCTTGGACTTTAAAGTGGACTCAAACCGCTTTTAGTTGCGAAAGTGTCTGTTCACATTGCATTCACACTGATGTTTTTAGAAGTCAAACAAATATTATAATAATACCTTTAATAATAAAGACAGTAATATTATTATTGTAATACAACTGCACTGTAAAATAAACATAAAATAAATACTTCATAAATCATAGTAAGTATATTAAATTTGTTTTATAGAAAAATTACAATATTTGTATTAATTTCTTCACTTGTAGTTTAACCGTCCGGCTTTTATTTTGACACAAAAATGCAGTTTCTGTGAAAACAGCTGGAAGGAGTACACGTTTTTCTTTCAAACTCGCAGCATGAAAGACTACATAATTAAATCATTAGTTTAATAAGCACATTAAGCTATATTGATTCTGATTTTAGTTTAATTAACAGATGTTTCACCAAAGTAGTGGTGAAAAACAATGTTAGAGACCTTTTATATTATTAAATTAATATTTATAAAATATTTTCAGTTCATTATGAAACTGTGGCGGGACAGAGGTGATTCATGGGAAACAGTGCATTTGTTCTGCAGACACACAAAAGAAGATATTTTGCGGAAAGTTGGGAACCCATTAACAATGGATCCCATTCATTTCTGTTTTATGGAGAAAAATTAAATATTTTACTTCCCACAGAAGAAAGTCAAGTTTGGAACAACATAAGGAGTAAACGTGGACAGAATTTTCCTTTTTGGGTGGAGTATCCCTATAATGGCCCTGAACAAAATCTGTTTTGTTCAGTGTTACCAGGCTTTGACGAGACCTGATCTTTTAGGTACCTGCGCTTCTTCCCTGATGGTCAGGTGATGATGTTGACCACACCTGAGGACCCTTTGGTCACTGTCCCAAGGCTGCGCAGCAAGAACTCCAGGTACGTGTCATGGGCCTAAATAACAGACCTCTGCTCTGAATTTAACTTGGCTGACAGAACATTTCTAGGCCATGTGCCATCTTTAAATCATTAAAGGGCACATCGGATGCCCATTTTCCACAAGTTGGTATGATTCTAGGGTTTTCATGAAATGTCTGCAACATACTTTGGTTAAAGTTCCTCAATGGTCGAGTAAAACGACACCCTTTTTACCTTGTCAAAAACAGCTCTGTTCACAGCGAGCCGTTTCGGTGCATGTCTCTTTAAATGATAATGAGCTACTGCTCACCCCGCCCCTCTCTTCCGTTTTTTCTGTATTCGGTGGCGTGTTAACATCAATAATAAAAGGAATCCTCTGCTTCCTCAGTGGCTCTGATGTCGGGAGAAAATGAAGACTCTTATGTTCACTTTTACATCCAACTACAAAACACCTGCATTGCTTTTGAGTCATTGTTGTCGCTACAGCTGTTCGAGTGTGGATAAAATGGCAGACAGCGTACAACTGGCCAAGGGCGGAAATTTGCTAATAAAGGACAGTCCGTCAGCGGTTGTAGGCGGGGCCTGAGCAATATGACATCATAGTGCTCAGCAAATCAAAACGGCTTGATAATTGAGACTGCTTAGGTTTTTTGGGGATTAGAAAAAAGGAGTGAATGCATTTTTATGCATTTTATTTATTTAGGCAGATTTTTACCACCGCGGTGGTAATGGACCAACTACCGCCGGTGGCGCGGTGTTGACATATATATATATATATACAAAATTAGCACGTTAACGCAGGCGATTATTTTTTTCAGTTTAACGCGTTCAAAATATTTAACGCAGGGGTGGGGCTAGGGTGGGCCACCCCACTCACAACTGCTGCTTCTGTCACTTTTTCTCTTGACAAGAAGTGCATTTATTCAGTCGCAGAACGACTGAGAGCGGGAGACGTTTCAGACGCGAGCTCCTCTTCACAATCGGTGCCAGGCACGAGTGAAGCGAGCGCAGAAACGGTACTGTGCTTGCAGCGCGTGCTCTTCAATTGCACGCACAAAGGCGCCGGCGCGCTGTAGCCTGTATCCTTTCAATCAAAGCGTGTGAAATAAACTACGTGCATGCAATGCCGTGGTCAGTTAAGTCATGAAGTTACCAAAAAGGCGATTAAAGCTGGCGTAAAACTGCGCATGCATGTAATATATTTTATATGAATCACATTTAAGAACATGTCTCTGAAATGGTTTTCAAAACTGTCCAGGAAGAGCAGCCCAGCACTGTCTCACTCATCTAACACATCCGATTCAACTTGTTAGCTCGTGTTTATTTTAGCACTTCAGTCAGTGAATACGCAGCCTGCAAAACACTAAAATAAATATCAAAGAAATAATACAGTTAAACAAGAAAGTAGCCTAAATAAGAAAGTTAAATACACCCTGTCTACAGGACGTGGCACGACAAAATACTATAAAACTCATTATAATCAGTGATGCTACACTGGATGCGGCACGACATGACAAATCCCCAACAGTAAACTGCCTCGTTCTATTTATGAGGTACTGACACAGAGTTCAAATGTCCTGTGTAGACACTAGACAGACTCAACCTGTTGCGACGCGGCGGTGTCGTGTCCGGTGTAGACACGGTTCACAGTTCTGCTACTGTTATTACACTTGTATACAAAACTTTGCATTATGCTTGTTATAGAGTGCGTGACGTCACGTGCACTACCGCTGGTGGCAGTAGACAACCGCGGTGGTCGGTGACGCGGTTGTCACGGCAACCGTCACAGCCCTAATTGTAGGGTGCTTGTGGCCACGCTGCTAAGACACATTTATATGCAAACACCATGTAAAACTGAATTTTGCATCCGATGTCCCCTTTAAAAATCTTCAATTTCCACAGGATGGACTCCATCATGTTTGGCCATTATCGGCTGTCCCAGGATATGGACAATGAAACCAAAGTTTATGTTGTTGTCTCCAAGAGAAAAGAAGAGGTTGGTTTGCCTGTTCATGTTTACAGACCCTTTTCTTTAACAGCACTGTTCTATTTCTTTGCCGTTTTACTAGCATTGAACCAATGTTTTGTCATCTTCCAGCAGAAGGTGGCAGAGTACCAGAGGAGCCGGTTCTGCAGGCGGAACCCAGCCCCCGAAGCGGAGCGCGCCTTTCATGTAGGACTGCAGCTGTCCTCTGGGGGGCGTCAACGCTTCAACAAGCTGGTGTGGATCCACCATTCCTGCCACATCACCTACAGGTGTCTCACCAATCTGCATTCTCCAACACATCTGATGAGTCCGAATGAAATTCCTCCTGCTGTCTGTTCACACAATCAATGAGGACGCATTAGCACATCACCTTGAACGAGATGCTGATCAGATGCTTAAAGGAATTAGGCTATCTTAAAATTCAGAAATTAACTATTACTCACCATCATTCCAAACCTGTATGACTTTATTTTTCTGTTTTGAAATATGTTCATCTCATGACGAAAGCAAATGGGGTCAGATACTGCCAAGCTCCAACATAACACAAAAGCACCAAAAAAATCATCATAGAAGTGGTCAATATAAAAATAGAAATAAGTAGACTCTTTATACCGTATTGGCCCGAATATAAGACGACCCTGATTGTAAGACGACCCCCCTTTTTCCAGATGTACCTTTTGGAAAAAGGCTTTTTAAAAACCAAATCTTGTTTTTTCTCAGTAAAACACATTTTGTCTTCAATTATTTTCATATTGCATATTTTTCCTATTTAAAGTTTTGTTTTGAAAGTATGGTAAAAACTGGTAAAATGTACCAACAATCACATTTAAAAAATATACACTTTTTGATACACCATAAAAAAAAAATTTCAAAAACAGGTAGCCCATCTGAATTAGGACATTTAGGCTATCCATCTAATAGTAGCCTACCAAAATCTTATTAACAGTAGAAGTTAAATCCTACTGTAGTCTTCAAATCTGGGTACTGTCTTACGTTTTAAAATCACAAAGGGAGTTTGGTCCCATCAGGCTAACGTGACAGTCACGACTCGTGCAGCTGTAAGGTTTTCTTTTTCTTTTGTTTTTACTCGCGATCTTTACAACACGCATTACATTACGTGTATTATTGACATGTCAAAGTCTAGACCCTGAATATAAGACGACCGCGTTTTTTCAGATGTATTTCCAAGAAAAAAACAACGTCTTATATTCGGGTCAATACGTTATGTAATTTTTTTTAATGATAATAAAAAACAAATGGATACAAATATGCATAAGCTGAATCAAACTGAGTTTGATTTTAGCACTCAAATAAAAAAATTGAGCATTTAACTTTCAGTTACAGAAGGACTGATACGGGTGATGTTTTTATTTTATTGCATTGTTGTGTAAAGTAAGCATTTGCCGTCACTGAGTTGCTACGTTTCAGCACTTTGTCAGCCACACTGCTCAAAAATCCTAAGAAAACACAAACATGTTGATGTTCTTTCTCCAGCAAGCTAGGAGTTTGCAAGCTCTTCGACATGCTCTGAAGTTACATTTTATATATATATAATTATTATAATTATAATTAAATTATATAATTATAGGATATATAAAACGTTCTACTATATGATTTTTTTCTATGACTAAGCATTTTAGTGAATTTGGTAGAAAATCAAATACTATTGGTCCAACACTTTGCAGCCATGGCTGTCATCAGAGCGGTCCAGTCGGGAACCTTGTCATGGGCCGTGTGACAAGTCTAGCCTTGGGCTCCATACCAGTTGTGTCCTGGTGGTCCTGTGAGTTTAAGGGACAGGATTGCTTGGAAAACTGCTGAATTTGATCCAGAGCAGTCAGTAGGCAGTGACTTCGGCATGCTTGGGAGATTTTGTACATTTCTAAACGTTTTTTTTTTTTGTCTTTTTCTCCCTTAGATCGACTGGAGAGACAGTTGTCACTGCGTTTGATGTAGACAAAATGTACACGCCTCTGTTTTTTGCACGAGTGAAGAGCTACACAGCCTTTTCAGAGCTTCCACTGTAGGACGACCCAAGCAATGCATGCAGTAACTCGACCCTTGACCCCTCAAGGTTTACACCTCACTGCCACCTCCATCTGCTCGCCCTACTACTTCCAGCCCAGGCTCTTTCTTATGAATATAGACGAATGGTGTGACATTCTTAGATTCCTAGTCTTAACTGCAGCTCGAAGCATTATGTTTTGTTTTCATGATAGTGTAAGATCTGTCTTGCTCTTATTGTAAAGATAAAGATATTCTCTCTCGCTCTCTCTCTCGCTATATATATATATATAAAAGATTGTAAGAGGTTTCAAATGGACTGTGATGATGATGAATGTTCAGGTTGTTTTTGTGAATTTCAGTGAGGGAATATGTCGGCTGATAACTGGAACACCCAAATAAATGAGCTATATTGTGCTTTGCTGTCTTTTTCTTTTGTGTGTGTAAATTGTGTTGCTTAAGTCAAATTGAAATCAGAAAAAGAAATACCGGTCTTTGCAGTTTCATCAAAATGTTTCCTTTTGACTGTCGTCACCTTCTCAACCGTTCTCTTTTTAACATTTTGTCTTGTTGAATATTTTGCTCTACTCCGAAATAGAAGGGAAGGGGGTTATAGGCAGATTTCAGCAGATTTGTTATAACATCACTTTCAGTTTAAGTTCAGCTTGTTTTCTTTGGTGGACCCTGTAGTTTAAATGTCTTTGAAACAAGCACCCTTCAGAAATCAGGTCTAGAATTTTATTAAGAGGACATATAATCCAACTATAACATGCTCTGAGATTTGGGGACTGATGGGGATTTAGTTCAAGGGGAATTGTATCTGTGACAAAAAATAAGTTCTCTTTTAAGTCCACTGATAACCCTTTTTTATGTTATTATATGATTATTTGTTCTAGTTTGTCATGGTTGTGGAAATCCGAAATATCAGGGAAGTTTACATTTGTGATTTCTAAGCCCGAAGAAGTGTTTGCACTTTCTTAGCTCTTAAGTATTTCATTGGGTAGAAACTGCTTTTCGTTGACAATGATTTTGGGGGGGGGGAATCCTTATCCAGGAATCACAAATGACTATAAAAGTACTGGAAATTCATTTATCAAAATGTGTGGAAACTCATCAGTTTTATTATGATTTATTATAGTAGAATAGAATTCATTTAAAGCCAATAAGAGAAACCTTTCAATATTTAAAACCTCAATATACTTGAAATCAAAAAGACAAGTGAACAAACACTGACACCTGATATATTTCCAAATAAAAATCACTTTATTGGTATTGTGTCTGATGTTAACGGCCTACGTCTTGTATTAACACGTGCAGTATTAATTCTGTGATACAACATTAATTCTCTACTGTGCTATTAGCAAACGGTATCTTGTGCACTGGATGAGTGGGTCTATACGGCTGCACTGAAAGCATGAATTAACAGTATTCTATCATTTACCAGGGAGGTATTACTATAATGCAAGATATCATTACTTATCCTAAACTGAACACTAACAGAGAATGACTTGATTGTTAAGAAGGAATTATGATTATGAATCAGTAACAGAAGTTGCACAGCAGTATTCATTGTTTTCCTGCATTTCTATGCTTAATGGTTAAACACACATACACTGTAACAGGCTAGATGAAGGCAACGGTTTGTTCAAACACAAGAACAAAATTAATGTTGCTTGACTAGATCTGGAATGCTGGCACAGAGAATGAGTATGTTAAGCTGTTGAAACGCACTGGATCCTGATTTCATGGTTTAGGTGACTCAGTACAGGACAGGGTCTAAAGAGCTGCTCACTCCCTTCACTGCCTGTCATGCAGCACTTACAGTGCCTCAAAAAGGGAAAAGGAAAGTGTTACAGAGCTATAAATGTGCTTTATAATTACAGTGTAAGCCATTGTTCATTGTTTTGGTAAACGTGAAAGCGATGTGCTGAACTACTGATTCGTTGTGACATTTTTGACACCAGAAAATAAATCAGAAGCTATTAATTGCAGCAAAGAGCGCATACAAGACTAGCCAGATGAACAGAAGAGCACTGATGAGACATCACACTGACATCTGCAGGCTGGAGATACTGTGGTGTGGTGGAGACAGATGCTTCGGTGGAAGTCTGCAACACTGATACACTGCAATGTCAGCACAATCTGCGCCAACAGTTTCATATACAACAAACAATTGTATATATGAGATGCGTTTTACAATGATCTCGAACCCTGGGTCATGCCTGGCTCATATTTCACCAGCAAATCAAAAGAACATATAATAATTATTTTCTTAAAAAAAAACTATGAAACTATTAAACTTGTGACGTTAATGAAATTTTTGCACATTTGAGTGGAAAAGAACGTTATTCTCATTATTGTAATGCAAAAGCAACTATATATTATTTAAATTGTTTAGTATCTACACATCGTTGTAATACGGTAAAGTTTTCATGTTAAAAAAAAAAAAATCTTACGGGAATATTGAAAAATACACACACACACGCACACGCACACGCACACACGCACACACACACACACACGCACGCACACACACAAAACAAAGTGTAAGTTGGGGTAAAATATAACCCGGACATGTTTTCAAGAGATTCAACTACAATACAGCACTACAACAAATTGTGCTAAATCCTTGTTAATATAAAATAAACAGTCCATTTTATTCTGTAAACATACATGAATTAACTAAACTCGCTCGATTAGTCCATAAAACTAATTGTCTTCCATTTTTCTCAAGGTCTTGTTATGACTGTTACGTACTGTCTTGTAAGATTATCTGCCTGTGCTATAAAGAAGCATTGTATACGCTACTACTGTTTAATTGAGCTCATAAGTGTGACATACTCCTGTATACTTGTCAAATTCCTCTAATACAAATCTTCTCTATGTCTACAAACAAGCTTGGTGAAAACACCAGTGCAAATTAGTACAGTATTAATGTTAGCCATCTTTGTTCTTCAAGAAAAAAATATATGAAAAACATCAAATACTCTAACTTGGACCCTACTTCCTAAGTTTTGGATTCAATATGAATAACGTGAGGTTGCAGTGTGCAAAAATGTGAGGAGTCTCTTAAAGGTGAAATGGCTGTAGCGTGGTAACTAGATAGACATGCATGAAGCTCCTCTACTGCGCTGATAACAATAACAGGACTGTAAGTGGATGAACTGTTGTCAATCTGTGCGCGGTTTCCTGTATTTAACCTTCTCATTGGATGTCACTCCATTAGTGTGACCGTTTATTGATCCGTTCGAGTGATCGGTTTTCCGAGATCCCATGCAGCTCTTATAGGTCTGTGGAGCAAAGAAGCGGAACATTTTGAGCAATTCTTCAAGCCGTACTTTCTTACGATAATATTCTTTATGCTGAGAATTTGTTTACCTTTATGTAGAAGTTTGAGAAGAGTAAGATAAGAGTGATCATATAAGTGATTTGGAAATACAGCCAGCCCATTGGGAAACCACATGGCCAAACCACAGCACAAGATGTCTGGAACATGGTCAGGACAAACTGGACCTGCAAGAGGAAACAGCCATCAGTGATCCACCATTGATCAATCTTTTATATGAGTGATTCTTCAATTAGGTTAAATAAGCTAATACAAGGTTGCTTGTGGTAAAAGAAAAGAGTCCACATTCTGACAAACGTAACCGTTATTTCTGTCATGACAACTCTCGGAGGGATTAGCATGGTAATGTGCATGACAATGTTAATTTTTATTTGGTCTTGGCGGAATAGATCTGCTACGCTGCTGCTGCGGCACAGTACCGAGACTTGCTACTGCCAATACATGTGAGCATGTAAGAAATACTGCTGCTGCAAATATAACATACATGAAATAACCCCCATATAGCATACATGAATCACCTCGTAGCAGATCTATACAGGTGGAGCTGGGGAAGGTGGAGGGTTTCTGAAGCAAGCTGCAGCTGCTACGGCAAGCACTAGTCATATATTTGAATGCTGAGCAGCGAGCTCATTGGCTACCGATACAGGAGAGAACCAATCAGCTGTGCCATGTGATAATGATGTCATTAGTTCAGATTGAGTTCGACCTATGGTACTGCGCCATCTAGAGTTTCATGCCAGAACTCTGTCTTCAAAATCATACTAGGAAAGCATTCTAGAGGACGAGAAAAGCTCCCCAAATTGGAAAATTACCCATAAGTAAAAGACATTGACTGTTATGAACAATCTGAAACTTGGTATCCTATGTTTTATCCATCCAAACCTATTAGACTTTTTGTTATATAGCAGTGAACACATTCCATTACAAGAAAGCACTTGGTATTTTAATAAAGTGAAAGGGAAAAACAAAAGTGTAATTTTTAAGCGTCCTCAGAGAAGTTTGGAGTAAAAGCGTGTACTTGCCAGCTGCCCTTGAGTGATATACTTTTTCCACCACAGATACGGTCTCATGGCTGGGACAGCAGAGAGGCCGTAATACGAGTACATCAGGACATGGATGAAGCTGTTAAACGTGGCGCCAAAATAGGCTGATGAAAAGAGCAGTAATATCAGTATTAGTTGCTGCATTTGCTTCAAATCACAAATCAACCTCTGAAGCATCAAAGTAGGTTCCCTATGATACAAATGTATATATTTTAAAATGTACAAAAATAACTGACTATTCATGAAAATTAATAGTCAGCATTACCGATAATTGGTAACCACAATATATTCTAAGAAGAAAATGGAGATCAACAGAAGAAACTCCTTTAAATACCACATTGCATAATGCAAAGTTATTTAAAACCACCTGGACAAGCATTTTTACCCTGTTCTGTTTGCTTTGGTTTTATGCATCTGAAAAATTCAGCATATAAAATGCACCATAAGCTCCTTCAGAAGCCTTTGACTGCAAAACAGTGGAGTTTCCCTGCGAGGAGCTTACAGTGGCCACACGGCACCCAGTTCATGACGAACCACCAGATGTTGAGCATGGTGGCGTGATGGTAGACGTGCAGGAAGCTGATCTGGTGGTTGTTCTTCCTCAGAATGAAGAAGAAAGTGTCCATAAACTCAATGAGTTTGGAGAAGTAATACCACCAAAGTACGTTTATCATCTGAGGAGAGATTAAGAGAGAATCATTTACACAAGAACTCATTTCATCAGCGACGTTACAAAAATGCAACATCAGTTACAAAAGTCATGAAATCACTAGTGCTGTAATGATTCTCAGTCCACTTCTGATTTCCACTTAGGCCGTTTTTGGTCTCTAACTATACACTTAACAACAAATATAATACTGCTAAAATGGACAAGCTATGTATTCTAGCATAACATCATGAAATTTTTCTTGTGAAAAAGAAGTGCTTAATTGCATTGAATGTGCACTTGTCATGTTTTTAAGTATATATTTAAAAAAATGTATTTGCAGATAATATATTAATGAAATAAAAGACCATCTAAGTGAAATCGAAAAGAGTACAATATCATGACACGCAAGTACACCTTTAAATTTTGTTTTTAAATTCTTGTTTTAATAACCTTTTGTTGTGCTCTAAAGAAGTGAACTTATGTGTTGACTCGTATACTAAAGCACATATAAAGTACCTTAAATGTGCTAAATTGCAATTTCATCATTACGAATGTGTAATTACAAATGTATTTATATACACATGACATACAGGTTTCAATAAAAATGAAATTATAGTATATTTTAGTTTACCGTAAATGCTTGTCTGTAGTACACTTTAAGCATATTTCAAAGGCAGTAGAAGTAATTATGTTAAATTACATATAAAGATGGACTTAAGTGGTCAGAAAGCTAATTCAGTTAGTTGTATTTAAAGGAGACATACTATGCCCTTTTTTACAATATGTAATATAAGTCTCTGGTGTCCTCAGAATGTGTCTGAAGTTTCAGCTCAAAATACTCCACAGATCATTTATTATATCATTTTGAAAATGCCTATTTTGAGTGGAAGCAGAAACACACAGTTTTGCGAGCCTGTCTCTTTAAATGCAAATGAGCTGCTGCTCCCCGCCCCCTTTTCCAGAATAGAGCTGCGCCATTACAGCTCGGACCTGCTAAAAACATCTGTTTTGGTTCTGATTATCATGTTTATCGCGCTGAAATCATGCGTTTTAAAGCATACAAGTTTAAACTACTGATACATGGTTTTCTGAGCGCACACATCCGAAGCACACGCACAGAAAGCGGCTCTCACAGCATGTGAGTACTAAACTAAGTTCTCATTCACACACAAGTTTACGTTAAAAACACACAAGAGTTACAAAACAGCCGGTTATGTCTGTGAAGATAAACTGCTGGGAAATAAATTGCATGTTTATTTTAGATCTGTGTGGCAGCAGCAATATACATTAAATAAATCAATAAATCCACTTTTCTCTCGTCTCCTCTGAGGCTGGGACTGTAAACAGTGTTCTGTGCTCGTCTGTGCAGCCAAACACAGAACAGTTAGCATGTTTTGCTAAAACTTTCGCCATGGCATTAGAACTAATACATCGTTGTCGCTTGCAAATCATAATGACAGCGCCGTGGGTGGAAACTTACAGATTAAGGGGCGGTAATATTATAATGAGATCCCTTTGCCACGTCACC
>NW_015552560.1:403672-407564 GCF_001515605.1 Sinocyclocheilus anshuiensis
GGTTAATCTTTTTAACGTTTCCTTGGTTGGTAGATGCACCGGGGACCAGATTATAGCACTTAAAACCTGGAAAAGTCAGATTTTCATGATACGTCACCTTTAATATAAAGTGCAAGCATGCTAAATTTTCATTCAATTTCAACCAACATGCAATTAAGTGCCATTACATTACATTCACTTAGCACTTAAGTATATTTATTTAAAGTATATTATTTCAGTAATAATACTTTTTAAAGTGTAATTCTGTACAAGGGTCATTTGTTTATAGTATTAAAAAGACTCTTCACTAAGCCCTGTCTGAAAAAAAAGTTACTGACCAATTCACCACTGTTTCCATTCACCATATATTCAGATAGCCTTTCCTCTTTCTTTTCTACTAGGATATAATAGAGTATCCAAAGGGGATGCATTTTTAAATCTTGAAATAAACCATCACAGGTCCATGCTGTGGATCATGAGGTGACTTCACCGAGCACCAAACCCGATGACCCAGCACCATGCACTGCCAAGAGGTTTTCAGGGACATGCTGACATAAATTAGCCTTTATACAAAGAACTCTTTTAGAATCACTCTTTCTAGTCCTAGTTAACAATACGATAACAAAGGGAATAGAACGATTCACGAAACCTTAAAAAATTATTGTCCACCTAATTTGTGGAACAGAGCAGCCAGGTCAACTGTACACTCACATCAGCCTGACGGGGAATAATGTCTCTTTTCTGAGGATTATGATCAAAGAGTAAAGCTGAATCTTAGAATTGTCCATATCTCACACAATGTAAAACTCAGCTTGTTGTTTTACCCTGTTGTCAGCCTCTCCTCCACTGTGGGTGTTCTGGCAGAAGAAGTTGTATCCGCCTTGATACACTGACATTACCAGCTGTAGAGACAGAAGGACAACAGAACGAATCATCATTCTCCACACCACTGCATATTCATCCCAATATGCAACACATTTGTGGAATTAGAACTAATGCTTGAAGATCAGTTTGGATACAGTTTATTTTACAGTATGTGTACTTACAGCATACTTACCCAAGACAGTACTGGGTAATATATGGTAAACATGTTTAAGGTTAGGTTTAGGGGTAGTTCAGGGTTAGTACAGTTATTGTAAATGCTATAATAAGTACACAGCATGCACACGCGGAACAGGATTGTACAATAAAGTGCTACCCAGTTTACATTAACAAAAAGTACAATGTAAATATCAATATGGCCATCATCCAACACAACAGTACATATCAGTTCCACCTGATACTACCACTGTACCATGGTATTGTCACAAGAGCTCTAGATTTTTTTTTCAATAGGCTCATTTAGTCAGTAGCCTTGCCTAATTGACCTGCCAATATTTTCCCAACACAAAAAAAGGACATTTCATTTTGAGCATTTATACATTTTATACGTGTCAGGGGAAAACATGTTCAAAGCACAAAGTACTAAAAATAATAAAACGACAAGAAAAATTCACAGTAATAGCTGGAAATACAACTATAAATATAACTCATGAATTCATGAACACTTTTGCTGGAATTCAATGGCATACGTTTTAGAACATTACCGGTTTGTTTGATGCTTCCTCTATCTATCACAAGGCTTGCGATTTCAACAAAACAGACTGTTAAATGGATCGAAATTCTCTTGCACAAGGGTCATCCTTATTGTGAAGGTAGCTTTAAGTAAGTATAAAATTCTCTTCTGATAACTGAAGTGGAGCGCAGTATGAACAGCTGCAGAGGCTTGCAGGTGTACGGCTGATGCCTTGACTTGTATAGTAAAGTGGACAAAAGTGCTTCATTTTTCACATTTTCTTTCTTTTGAACGGTCTTCCACGATCTTGTTCTCACCTCTCTCTGAACACAGTGCAGACCTTCTGGAAAATCTCCCATGAGCCTCTAATCTGACATTGTTCATTGTCTCATTTTGAATAAAGCCCTTGTTCAAGTTTTTTTTAGCAAATGCAGAATGAAAGCGGCACATCTGTCCCCAATATATAAATTATATTAAACCTCAAATAAGGTTCTCATCAACGCCTGACCTTATGTTACAGGTGACGATGGTATTCAGAGGGGGACATCTCAACTCTTTAAAAGGACATTCAGGGTCTCAATATAGCCGTAATTGCTTTGATCTAATGGAGCTTCTCAGGGTCAGCGGGTTGATTTTGCTGTTAGAGAGACTGTCCCAGAGCAGTATGCAGCATCACTGCTGCTCTCTAAAGTCCAGAGTGCAGTCCCAGCATTCACTCTCTAACTCGGCTAATTTCTCTTTAAACTAAATAACTCAAAGATGGCTCCAGCATCCCCACGACCCTACAAACAGTAGGACAGGCGGTTTGGAAAATGGATTGTTAATGCATTAAATGTCATGAACTAATAATGAACTACATTTCTGACGCATTTGTTGATGTTAATTTACAAACATATTAGTATTTATTGTTAGTTCATGTTCATTCATAATTAATTCACTTTGATGTATACTTGAAATGTTAGCACGTGAATTGTTGATGAATTGAAACGTATTGTAAAACCAAATCCTCAGTGATTGGCCACTAATGGAGGAACATTAATCTAACTATGTAACGAAGACAATAACTTTAAAGGCACAGTTCACCCAAAAATGAAAATTCTGTCCATTTTCTGTCAAACGACTTCCACTTCAAGAAAGAGTATTTGAGCTTTGCATGACCATATTTATTGTGCTCTGTGCATGCACTTATATGTGAACAAAAGCCTAAAATAAATCTTTATGAACTTCTGAAGCATCTTGTCACAATTTGGTGTTTACTTAGAAATATCTGTGTATTCATTTGTGTTTTAAAGATGAACAATGACATTTGAAATGACATGAGGATGAGCAAATGATGACAGAATTTTCATTTTTGGCTTAACTACCCATCTTATATGGATAGAACTATCTTTTAACAGAAAAGAGATGGACATTTGTAGCCTAGAGGTTTCTTTCTCTAATGAATAAAACAGGCAGGTCGTCATTGATGGCTGTGATTAAAGATCACTTTAGCTAACATATCTGTGAGTTTATCCTGAATTTAGAGTTAATTATATTTGGAAAGCCAGGCAACGTGTCTGTTTTGCAATGCAGATAGCATGGAGAGTGCTAATTAGACAAGAAAGGACTCTGAACTTTAAGGTGCACATGGACTGTGACTCATCATCATTTGGTTTGTCTTGCTCAATTTCCAAAAAGGCAAACCATCAGTATCAAAGTGCATGACATTTCAATACCAATTTAAAAGGCCCCAGTCACATTCAAACATCTATAGACCAGAGGTCCCCCAACGCCCCGCTCCTGGAGAGCTACTCCTCCTGCAGGTGTCCTGCCTGTCATTATCAAGTAACCCTGAAGACCCTGATGGCTGCTTCAGGTGTGTTTGATCGGGGTTGGACCTTAAATCTGCAGGACAGTAGATCTCCAGGAACAGGACTGGAGACGCTTGCTCGAGATTGTGTAACATCTTTTAAAGCGTAAAATCAATGGAAATTCAAAAATTTAAAGGGGTCCTATTATGCTCTTTTACAAAGTCTTGATTTTGTTTTGGGGGTGTACTAGAACAGGCTCTCATACTAGGTTGTTTGAAAAACACATTCTTTTTCATATTTTACATTATTACAACAACCTCTCTCCCCAGTCTGGCATGAACGGCTCGAATAGTTCCTGTATCAAATGAAGGCCCGCCTTCTGAAATACGAAATGTGCTGTGATTGGCAGGGGTGGATTTAGTGAATTGGGGACCCCAGGCAAAATATAGGAATGGGGCCTTATACATGTGATGCTTGCTGCTGCACAATGGTGCCCCATACTTGTGTCCAATGTTTCTACATTTTCATGTACATGTTATAATTAATTTATTTCATATTGGGGGGGGGG
>NW_015552560.1:407698-408160 GCF_001515605.1 Sinocyclocheilus anshuiensis
AGTAACGGCCAGCGGCAGACAGTGAATTGATCATAGCCTATATGTTTGATCAATTTATCCTTCTCAAATCATCACAACTTGCCTAAAATAAAATCTCTATATATATAAAACAGTTCAAGCATATCACAATGTTAGTTTAAGTGTTTAACCTATAGAAATGTGCGCTGTTAGACGCATATCCAATCGTTTGTGCGGAGAGTTGAAGCTAAAGCACGCTCGGCAGCACATGGAGGTGCCAGCACGATTGCTTGCATTTTTTTCTAACAGTGGAAACAACTTAATATGCAGTCATTTTTGCTCATAAAGGTAAGAGCAATACATCATTCTAAACTGTAAAGGGGCTAGTTTTATTCGTGTGTACTCACAATATCAACAAAACGTTGTGCTTTTATAAAATAAAGAAAACAAACGCTGCCCTCTCTTTCTTGAACAGGAGCGCTTCACAATGATGAACCTAAACTC
>NW_015552560.1:408479-408822 GCF_001515605.1 Sinocyclocheilus anshuiensis
GCATATGTGTAAAACTTTGTCCTATAATTGTATAGCTGCTTTTTCTGATTTTTATGTTGCTCTGTTCTGAATACCTGAAAATTTAAAGGATTTGCTGCAACGCAAATTTGTATATGTGAATTATTTATTAGCCTATTTTTTTACCCATGCAGCAAATGCTTTAAAACCACTTTAAAATTACTTGATTGCATTCCAGACGCTTTTATAGTACTTTTCACTGTAAATTTTACGGGTAGCTTGAATGTAAACATTGTCATGAATTCGTTTTATTCCCATTTGTAAAATAGCCAACAAATTAATTGTTGTAGGCTAACCCGATCTCATGAAAGTGCGTATAGCATGA
>NW_015552560.1:408857-435072 GCF_001515605.1 Sinocyclocheilus anshuiensis
TGGACTTTGAGCTTTGTAACTTTGCAGATCTTTTTTATGCTCAAACAGCAACATTACAGACTAACTAAAGTTGAAAACGTGAAAAAGCATAATAGGACCCCTTTAAAAAAAAACTCCAAATCAGAAGGATGACAAATACATTTTAGAAAGTAGTGTTTTTTTTTTTTTTACATATTTTGAATTTTCACTCATTTTTTTAATGATATGACCTCTTCAAATAGACATATCTTACACATATGACGAGCCCACCTCATAAAACATGTAGAAGGAGAGAAGCGTCAGGCCGAGGTTATACGGCACTAGCAGTGCTCTGCAGGAGTATGGCTGTCTATTCTTCATGTATTTTGGTCCCATCCACACAATCAGAAGGTACATGACAGTGAAGGCAAAAGTGGGGATGTAGTTGTCCAGTAGAAGCCATCCTCTAACCCGAGGATCTGCAAATGATAGAGCACAACCACCCTCACGCATATGCAACGCCATTAGCATGTTCAATTAATAAATAGTCACAGTTGTTCCTCTGAATTAAAAAAAAAAAAAAACAGCTTTAAATATGGCTCATCCAGTCAAAAGTTGAATTTTATAATGCAGTTTTTTTTCTTTCACAAAGCCTGGCACTGCTTTGCCTACTCACAGCGCAAGCTGAAATTGCAGTTGCTTCCAGTCTGATTGGAAACTTTTATTAATATATATATTTTTTAATGAGTCTGGAGACCATGTTTCCAAGATGACAACTGGGTTGATACAATGAGAACTTTTTGGATCAAACAATCATTATTTAATGGATAATGGAGCATTTTTTTGCCAGTTGGACAGATTCTTGTTTCAACCGCTTGCGTGGCTGCATAATACGTGATGTGACACAGATTAAAATCATCAGCATGCAATAATATTGTTTTAGCTATGAAAATAAAGTGAGAATACGTTCTATTTGCTAAACCTGTAAAGTTTGCTCAGACGTTTGCCATATAGGAACACAACAGCAAGAAAGAGAACTGAAAACGTGTAAAAAGGAGTATTGGTCTTACCCCTGGGTCCCATCCAAGAGTCAATATAAGTGTTAACTCTGTGATTAAACGTCTCCATCTTCAACCTTCGGGAGAAATCATATGAAGATTACTTCAGCCGTTTACACAAGCACAGAGTCAGAGCAAATATACAGTGGGTACGGAAAGTATTCAGACCCCCTTAAATTTTTCACTCTGTTATATTGCAGCCATTTGCTAAAATCATTTAAGTTAATTTTTTTTCCTCATTAATGTACACACAGCACCCCATATTGACAGAAAAACACAGAATCGTTGACATTTTTGCAGATTTATTAAAAAAGAAAAACTGAAATATCACATGGTCCTAAGTATTCAGACCCTTTGCAAATTTAAGGGGGTCTGAATACTTTCCGTACCCACTGTACATACTGTGAAAGTCTAAAGAATAATAAAACTGTTTAAAAAGGGCAACCCAAGTTAACCTTATAAATCCTTGTTGGAACACTTATTGATCACAGCAATAAAAATGGCTGCCTACAGCAAGGGCTACCATCCATCAGGTTAAATTCTCTTGAAGCTCAGTAAAAGTCAAGACATAGTGCTTATAATCCAGAAAACCTTTTTTTTTTTGTTAGCAGAACTAACGACGAGAATACATGAACACAGAGAACCTTAGATTATTATGAGACATAGTTTCTCCACGCCCTCAAGCAGGCCTAATGCTGGAGGTGTTTATTAAAGCAGTGTAAAAAAAAAAGTGTAAAAAAAATTAAGCTTATGTGGGAAAGATGAGATATACTTCATTGTCAATAATAATAATAATAATATCCAAGAAATAAGCTTATATTTATTTTGTTTTTGGGGTGAAATGTGACATGCTCTTGACAGCTTTTCATCTAAATATGATATTTGAAAATTGTAGGCTACATCTCATGACAACCAATATGGCAAACTAAAAGGGTATTACCACGTATTCATTATGAACTTTTGTAAATGTGCATGACTATGATTGCAATTTGGACATATAATACACTCATAAACCAACATACAATTAAAAAAAGGTTGACAAAAAGTCTAAATGTATAACAATAAGTAATAAAACCTTGATATTAATTATACAATGATTGCTTAATATAATATAAAATGAAATGAAAATTATATTAGAAATAGCTGCAAGCAATTATAGCTTGGGTTCAAGAGCTTTAAGGCCTTTAAGGTTCTATGCTTTTAGGGTCTAAGCAAACCTGAAATGCATGGTTGACACTAAAACACAGCCACAATGGAGAATACGCTCGCTCACACACACACACACACACACACACACACACACACATATGCACACAGATTCTGTTGCAGATATAGATATTTGAAATAACTGAAAGGTAACAAAATGGTTACTGCAAGTCTCCTGTTTAAAACACATTTTTCAGGTTTAACTCTAATTATAATGTGGCATAATTGTAAAACTGATATATCTGTATAAATTAAGTGGTAAACTTTGACTAAATGTGACTTTAAATGTAATAATTTTGCATGCTTATTTAGAATAATATGATGCATGAGTTGACTTAGTTTTGAGTTTTCCTTTAGGATCCATAGGCTTTTGGGTACACTAGATCAATACCATATTTTAAAATGATCCTGTAATAGCCGTCCAAATGCAGAGGTTCAATATTTTGTTCATAATTATCGACCTAGAGGGTCCAGAAGATTGTACTGTACTGATTTTATTGATGTTGAGCTAAAAACCAATGACTAGTTCACAAAAGTAGGTTTCCCTTTCATGGGAACTTCGAACTGCGTCCTCTAGGGGTCGCTATGGGGGAACGCCTCGTCGTGACTCGTGTCTGAAGCATACATTGAAAAAACACCAACTCGTTGGCCGTATAAATAGGCGCCGGGAGCACACATCATTCTCTTCTTCGTCTTCACTTGGGCACCACTCCTCCTATGTATCCTCTGGATACCTACTTTATCAGGGTGTTCCTGCTAGGGGTCTGTTGAGACAGTTCCTTCAGCACATACAAAGAGAAACGTGCGGTAGCCCCTGTGTGACAGGCCAAGACTAGTATGATTCTAGGCTCTTGGTCGTATTCCCTTAAAGGAATCTATTCCTGATTCCAAGCCTTGAGCTCTACCCCGGGCCCAGGAGTCTGGCCCTAACAGGTAAGTATTTTGGGGTATGTAGCCTAGGCCTTTGGCCGTAGGGAATAACGTCACTGACAGCCGTCTAACGTCCCAGGGGCAACTCCCATAGCAATATGGTAGAGTTGGTACTTAGTGCTCGCCATGGTTCTGGCATGCACTCCCCTCAGCATGGTGGAGCGGGTATACCGTTCCCCATAGCGACCCCTAGAGGACGTAGTTCGAAGTTCCCTACTCAGGGAACCATGGTTACATAAGTAACCTGAGACGTTTTAAATGATCTCAAATACTTAAATAATTTGATTGACAGCAGTGGTCCTAGAGGCATGTTATTCAGAATGAGGTGATCTATCATATAATATGAAGATCTAGTGTACATGTGAATATATGATTTTATTTTTTCAATTTGAGGTCATTTACCATAGAAATATTGAGTTTTTGAAGCCTTTTTAACTGTTATAGCGCCACATATTGTCAGATATCCGTGAAACTTTGCATGCTTGTTAAGAATCATCTGTTGCATGTGCTCACCTAGTTTCGTGAAGTTTTGAGTTTTTGGATTTATAGGCTTTTGGGTATTTTTGCCACACCCCTTTTCTAAATGACCCCGTTATAGCTACCTAAAGGGTAAAATTAAATTTTTTTTAATAATTATTGATCTATTGTGCTGCTGGGATTTTATTGAAGTTGAGCGAAAAACCTAGGACTAGTTTTTAACATAATTGAGAATATTTAATGAACGATTTGATTGACAGCAGTGGTTCTTGAGGCAAGGTTGCTCAGTTAATTATGCTCAATTATTAATTATGATATGAATATTGTGAAACGCCACGTGATTACAGAGGTGTGAAACTCACCACTGTCACCTAATGGCCGATTTCTTTCAAAATTATTTTACAGACCTCTAGGGCCACAAGTCAATCGTGCCCACCAAGTTTAGATCCGATCAGCCTCCGTTAACCTTGTCTGTGCTCAAAATTCATTGGCCAATGGCGGAGATGTTTTTTGAGATACGCAAATGTCCTCATAGACACTTGTGCCACTTTGGACAAAGACACTGCATACCAATTTTCAAGTCGATCAAACTAACGGGTGCATAGTTATAGCCATTTTTATGTTTTTTTTCCCCTGTTATAGCACCACCAAGTGGCCAAACTCCGCGTTTTTTTTATTGAGACCTCAGATTGAGCTGTTACATGACTGTTCCAAGTTTGGCGAAAAAAATCGCTTTCTGTTCAAGAGTTATAGGCGCACCCCTTATGAACGTTTTGGCGTGCCGGAAACTTCAACCTTTTTTTTGATAATTATTGATATTCACGCTCCAGAAAATATTTCTGCACTGGTTTGGTTCCGATCGGGTGAAATACCTAGGACTAGTTCGCAAAAGTACAAGGTTTTTCAAACAATGCAAAACACTCGAACATTTCCCCAGAATCCGAGGCGTGCGTTTTGTCCATCGTGAGCCAAGGATTCCAACGACACAAGGCACTTGAGCCTGCGACTAGTTTAGGAGTTATGAGCGATTTCGTACTTTTGATCGCTGTAGCGCCCCCGTCAGGCCGATTGGGGCGAGCCTTGGTGACGTTGTAGATTAGGTATGAGTACTGTACTACTGTCCTCCAATGCCGCTTTTCCACTGCGTGGTACGACTCTGCTCGCGTTTCCACTGCAGTTCAGTACCGCTTTAGGGTGGGCGGGATTATTCACATGTCGTTTATAGTTGTGCCGCCTCTACTACCGCGACTCCTGAAAAACTTTTTCATTCCGCGTCGCCCCATCAAGCTCGCTGGATCCGCTCCTCTGCTATCAACGAGAGGAACGTCTGTACTTCCTCAACAGACAACGAAACAGCCACTTTTTGGTTGTTAAAAAAGGTGCGCTTGTTCAAAACAGTTGCGTTCGATCCTTCGCTAGGGATGGGCGTATCGATCCTAAGTATCGATATATCGATACAGACGCGAGTATCGAAAGTATCGATACTCAAACTAAAAATATCATTACTAAGGTGTGTTTTATTTACCAGTGATTTTGTTTATTTAAAATAATAATAATAATAATGCGTACAAATACATTGAATTGGACGAATAACCTTTGTTCGCAAGTAATTGTGTAGGATAGAATTATTTTCCTGCTCATCTGAACACAAGCAAATGTTGCAAGACAGAACCAATCCATCAACGAGAGCGTTAACTCACTTCTAAAAGTGCTTTCAAACAGGGCTGCGTTTCCCAAAAGTATCATAAGAAAGCATTAAAGCTTTTGGGAACAGCAGCCCTGAACAATGCTTATCAGAGGACAGAAAAAAATGGTTTTACTAAAATGAGCATAGTTCAACTGATGTATTTGTAGATTTGAATCATGTGTAAACAAAAACACATTTGAACCATGTGTAAACAAAAAAATAAGTTGTATTGAATGTTAAAATGTGTTTTAAACAAAGTTAAGTGGTTATCATTACCCATTTTACTCTTAGTAATTTAATAAATTTAATAATTTAAAAGTTTAGTTCAGAAGTATCGTATCGGTATCGATATCGACGATACTGCCTGAAAAATGTCGGTATCTAGCGGTTCTGTTGCGTTTGTGTCTCAAGTTCAGTGACGCAGGTAGTGACGATTCTCTCCGGCCAATCCGTGATCAGCAGAGTTTACACGTCACGTTTTGGTAACGGTACGGTTCACTTGGAACCCCAACCGAGGTGGTACTAAAAAAGGTACCAGGTACCAGGTACTGTACCCAGTGGAAAACCCCCCTAAAGTGAACCGTGCCGAGCCGTACCATGCAGTGGAAAATCGCCACAAGTTTCAAGTCTCTACGGCTTACGCTTTGGTCTTCCCGATCAGTTTTGCGGAGATTGCCGATCCGTGGCCATTCTAACAATTACAATAGGGTTTCAGCGCTACGCACTTGAGCCCCTAATAGTTATAGCGTGATGTCTCACAGCGGGACACTGCTGTCACTGAACCGCTCGATAGGATCATATCGCTTGTATACAACAGATCAGAAACTGCAACTACACATTTCAAGACGACTCAGACACGTTTTGATAAGTCCTCTTCCTCAGAACAAATAAAGGACGGCTTCGCGTGACATCGTCGTAAACCTAACGCTTCTAATCTTTGATAGTTATATCATATAAGGTCACGCGCGCGTCATTGTGCCCCAGACAGCGCAGTTTCAGTCAGGTGACATTTTGGACCGTTTACATCTCTTTAGCGTCATGGCCAGCAAGACTATTAGAAAGCATCTTACCTTTAGTCTTCAGACCGATGTTTTCTTCAGTGCTGTCCTGTGCGGATGGAGTCGTCAGTGCGAAAGGGTGGAAAAAGCTCGCGAACTAATGAGCGGCATGAGTGTCTATAGTCCACCTTAAACTGATGCGTATAACGGGACGTGTTCGAATAACTCTCTTTACACTGCCGCTCTAGGGCAAAGTCTGCGACCACACTGCGTCCCCAACTGCCCTTTACTGTCATGCAGATTTAAAAAATCAGATACGTTTTATTCCAAGAACAAAAGTATGCATCTGGGACGTTCATAACGCGTTAAAATACCAGGGCCATGGATAGAGGTGTAGTTTTAAGTGATGGTTTATTCACACTCACATGCCACTGCACTCCGTACTATTGTGCTTCAAATGGATTTAGAACGTCAACGTAACTGTTCTGACTTCCATTGTGACGTGCGTTCTGGCAGCTTGTTTTAAGAATCGTGCTGCTGCAGTTTACAAGGCGTACGCGAACTAAGTCACCCCATTCATCTGAAGTTAGAACAGACCAATCACAGCGCTGCTATGATGTGGAGCCAAAGCAGACCAATCACAGAGCTGCGCTGATGCATAGAGCGCATCAAGGGGCCCATGTTGCAGAGAACAATCACAGGAAGTGTCACAAGTTCCACCAAACGTGCTCACGTGGCCCACACAACGATCATGTAACATTTTCTTTTTTGGAAAGCAGTGGTCAATCGTTAATCTTTTTATATAGATATTCTAGTTTCGAGTTCTTGTAAACTGAATGGTATTTTGTTACTCGGCTACACACTGGAGAGTACTAGAGTGACGTCAGTAAGCATAAAAAAAGTAATAAAGCTGAAAAAAACAACAACTGATCTCTGGTCTATCTGGTCATGTGCTGATTCTTTATGATGCAACGTGATACAAAGTCCCATTATTTTGCATCATATGTCAACCACTTCACACTTTAGAATCACATTTGCGAATGTTATTCATTACAAGTCAGTACACAGAATTAACATTCCCTGGCATCATTAGATGAGGACAACTGGGAACATTATTAAGAGCCCTAATGGTATAGCCTTCGTTTTGGACCCGGAAGAGGCCCTTCCATAAAGCCTTTTTTTCCGGATCCTGTAAGTTCTAGTGACGGCTTTGGGTTTGAGAATGCAATGCGGTCAATTATTTACAATAACAACTGAATTAGATATATTTTGCTGACCTGTAAGGCATCTTTGATGAAGAACCTGAACTGTGAAAGCCTTATTTCTAATTTCTGCTGTATTTTAAGCCTTGATTTCTGTTTGACTGAAATTAATATGATCTAAAGCAGTGGTTCCCAACCCTGGTCCTTGAGGCACCCCAACACTGCTCATTTTGCATGTCTCCTTTCTCTGACACACCAATTTCAGGCCTTGGAGTCTCTACTAATGAGCTGATGACCTGAATCAGGTGTGTTTGGTTAAGGAGACATGCAAAACGTGCAGTGTTGGGGTGCCTCCAGGACCAGGGTTGGGAACCACTGATCTAAAGACCCATTTTATTTTATTATTCATGGCCAAAGCATATGACCATTAAAATGAGCATTTCAAGCCAATATAAATTATACAAGCGTTATCTGCTTAATGAAAATCAGGTAAAATTAATCACCGATAGCAGATCTGAAAATTAGCATATACACAGAGCACATTCAGTCCTCTGTCCAATAAAATGATGCAAACAAAAACATTTTGTGTCTGACACTCAGCAAACCTAAACAGCCAGGGGGCATGTGCTTGTGTAACAGCTTTTATTGTCTGCGTGACGATGAAAGCTCATAGATACTGTCAGCTACGAGTCTGATGCTTATTAAATGATTTAATGAATTGAATTTTAAAGAGCAAACATTCCACGCAAACAGCATTTAAAGAATTGTTTCCATAAGGCTTGAATGCTAAAAGCAATGACAGTGCTCTATAAAAGGCAGTTGTTTCACTCAATAAGCTGAAATATGTACAGGAATCACTTTGTTTGAAGCCATATACTGATATTAAAGCTGACAAATTATAACTTAACCCAATTAATCGTTCCATTAATTTAATAAAAAAGATCATCTGCACCCTCTTGTGGTGGACCTGCTATGTAAAGCTTAACTAAGAAACTCCAGATGGCATACATTTTAGCTGTCCTTCAAACACTAAAATTACAAAATAGAATTTGTTAGTGAAAAACACAACGCACTGCACCCCACTACAGTCTTCTACTTCCCATCCCCCCCATTTAAATTCCTACATCAGTTCAGTCAGTGCTGCATACAGACTTGAATCAAGAGCAGTGCCTTAAAATCATTATCTTAATTGGTACAATATTAAAACCCCAAAAGAATCTGCAAAGCAAGTCAACAGTTTCATCCATAAAAAAGAAAGTACACTTGTTAATGCCTGATGAAGTACAGTATTTACATTTCAACAATTAAAATATTGCTAATGTACAATTCAGTGTTTGCTACATTTACATAATCTCTCACCAAGTCAGACCAACGTGAACTATGTACACATCAGAGTACAATCACATCATGGATCTGTTTAAGCTATTAAAATAATTTGCGAATAATAAAAATCTGCTATTTACAAATTCAACAATCCTTTGGAAAACCTCAGCAATCAAACACATGCTATTTTCAATATTTTCTTAAAACCTTTTTTTCTGGACAGCAGTGGTCTTTCCATTCGCATGCAAATTTAATATACGATTGGTGTTTGTTTCGAGCAGGCTTCATTTTCTTCTGTTAACCGGGTCGCCGATGAGTTCGGGACATTTCTCTTCCCCCTTTGCGATTCTGTCGCACTTGTGCAGCAGGTCGTAGTTTATTTTGTCTGTAATCATGCTGTCCTGCTTGTACTGAGGATGTTTGGCGGCAAACTCCCTCATCCACTTAGCCATAGTCATCAGCTCACCTGAGAAAAGCACGGTAGTGAAAACAAACATTAAAAGAAATAGAAATGACACAAAATCCAAATAATCAACCTGCTGGATGAGACAATAACTGAAGTAGTTTGCCTGAATCACGTGATTCTTAAGTTGCCAACAGAGGGGAGAAATACACATTCAAAGAACTGCAAACAAATACAATAGGACTGCAATAAAACAATCAGCAAAAAATAAACAGCAAAGTAAATGAAAACAGAAACAGAAACAAAGCACTGTCACTGTAATTAACCGAAACACATTTGCATACCAGAAGCACGCTTCTTAATGAGTTTCAGGTAGTTGAGGATAGTGCATCGTGTGTCGACATCCACCTCCATGTTCTCAAGGTAGCAGTTCAACATTGGTATCAGGCCGTGAAACACCCCTTCCTAAGAAAGAAAGAAAGAGAGAAAGAAAGAGAAACACCAGTCTGGGCAATGTCTAAAAATGTCTAATCTATTTAATTTAAAATATTTTGCATTGTGTTGCTGTTTTTGTATGCTTCGTTTAGTTAGTGTAAAACATCTAGCCTATAATTAATTTGGCATTTTTTGCACAATACAATCTTTACTGTTTAAATTGTGTTCATTGAACTGTTTTGAATGTACACTGAACAAAATTATAAACGCCACAATTTTGTTTTTGCCCCCATTTTTCATGAGCTGAACTCAAAGATCTAAGACTTTTTCTATGTACACAAAAGGCCTATTTCTCTCAAATATTGTTCACAAATCTCTCTAAATCTGTGTTAGTGAGCACTTCTCCTTTGCCGAGATAATCCATCCACCTCACAGGTGTGGCACATCAAGATGCTGATTAGACAGCATGATTATGTTGTCCATTACATACGCCTGCCCATACCATAACCCCACTGCCACCATGGGCCACTCGATCCACAACGTTGACATCAGCAAACCGCTCACCCACACGACGCCATACACGCTGTCTGCCATCTGCCCTGTACAGTGAAAACCGGGATTCATCCGTGAAGAGAACACCTCTCCAGAGTGCCAGACGCCATCGAATGTGAGCATTTGCCCACTCAAGTCGGTTACGACGACGGACTGCAGTCAGGTCGAGACCCCGATGAGTACGACGAGCATGCAGATGAGCTTCCTTGAGACGGTTTCTGACAGTTTGTGCAGAAATTCTTTGGTTATGCAAAGCGATTGTTGCAGCAGCTGTCCGGGTGGCTGGTCTCAGATGATCTTGGAGGTGAAGATGCTGGATGTGGAGGTCCTGGGCTACACGTGGTCTGCGGTTATGAGGCCGGTTGGATATACTGCCAAATTCTGAAACGGCTTATGGTAGAGAAATGAACATTCAATTCACAGGCAACAGCTCTGGTGGACATTCCTGCAGTCAGCATGCCAATTGCACGCTCCCTCAAAACTTGCGACATCTGTGGCATTGTGCTGTGTGATAAAACTGCACATTTTAGAGTGGCCTTTTATTGTGGCCAGCCTAAGGCACACCTGTGCAATAATCATGCTGTCTAATCAGCATCTTGATATGCCACACTTGTGAGGTGGATGGATTATCTCGGCAAAGAAGTGCTCACTAACACAGATTTAGACAGATTTGTGAACAATATTTGAGAGAAATAGGCCTTTTGTGTACATAGAAAAAGTCTTTGAGTTCAGCTCATGGCAAATGGGGGCAAAAACAAAAGTGTTGCATTTATAATTTTGTTCAGTGTAATTTGTATTGTGATCGGGAACGACTTCATTATGTTATGTTAATATGTTATTACCTAATCAGAAAATTGAAAGCATGCATTGCACTGGGTGATATAGTGTGATTGATTAAGATGTGTTTTTTTTTTTTGCGGGCAGGTATGTTTTGGGGGGGTGTGGTGGGATCACGATGCTGGTTCAACATTGTGATATCTGTCAGCCATCGGTGATAAACAATGGCATCGTCTATCGGCCTAACCCTACACACCACCACACAATAAAATAAAGGAATCGAGCATCGTTCTACCCACTCAAGCCTATTGTTGAAACTCTTTGGAAAGTAAAGTTAAAGAGCAGAGAAACACTCACCTTCCCATTGATGATGGTGTCGATACTCATCAGTGTGAACTCTTCACTGTCTTTAGCTTCACTCTCCACTCCATTCTGAGCTGTGGAGGGCGGGTCTAACACTGGGTTGCAGCCTTAAAATAATAATAATAATAATAATACAAATCAAGAAATAATGATTTAAAAAGAAATATGGAACCAGCATGCAGTATCACAAATGACCACATTATTTTAGTCGTGCCTTTATAAAAACATGTCACAGCTCAATGTTGATATGAATGATAATGACCTCTATTTAACTTTAATGTCAACTAACCTTTAAAGGCGTCCTTCCGAAAATAAAACATGCCTTCTTGCACTGCATTTCGCTTCTGGGCAACTTTCATATTCTCATCAACCTAAACCAAAACACCGTGAAGTTGCACAAAGTTGCATGCAGTGGTTTAATGAACAGAAATACAAATGTCATGCATTCTTGGTGACGGTCTTATTTTTAAAGAATGTTTAGTTTTTTTTTTGCCATTTAATATCTTCCAGTTTTTCAGCGGTGTAACCAAGAGTTAAAATGCTAAGTGTCAAAACACAAACACACACAAAGACAAAACCAACCTTTGATAATGGAATGAGGAAATCCAACTTATAGGATAAGATCACACGGGTGAGGAGAACGATAAACACGACATAAGCAGAGTTTTCAAAATCTGTCAGTTGGACCTGTTTAAAAAAAAAAAACATGAACATGACGATCTGATATAAGAAACAAGAAGCACAAATCAAATGACCGCAAATATGAAAATCAAATCAAACCTGTCCACATTTAGTCCACGTCGTATTTTATTATTTTATAAGTTACATTATATTATATAAAATTTATATTGTGTGTGTATTCTGTCAGTAGCAAATTATTAGTTTTGCATGTTGTGCTTGAATAAACTGTAGGTTTGCTAAGCACACAGCCAGGCAAGCCACGTCTGCTTGCATCATTTGGCACACAGACAGCTGTTTGTTTAATACCTCCATTGGACGGAACTCGACTCTCCATCCGATGTCAGAGTTTGGAGGGGGCGGCTTGAACCTCATTGTCTGCCAGTTGGTTGACTGAAGGTTCTGCAACATGCAAAATAAACTATGGCTCATTTTCACATGCAATTTTAGTGAACACTGGTCTAATACTGACAGTGTTGTTGCCGATCAATTTCAATTTGCTAGAACAATGAAAATCAGATGTGAACTTTACCTCAAAATGGTCCGATTCGTTCTCATCATCCAAATGAATCTTCTCCTGGAAGAGCGACAGCGGGTCGCGGATGAAGAGATGTGCAATGTGCTGTGCCAGCAGTTTGTCGATGCCTGCAACAGTGCAATACAGTGCGACTGAAAATACTGCACACAGAGCTGACAAGCGCACTCACTGCAGCGGCCTGCTTCAATGATTTTCACACCCCGTCTACTCTGAACGCGAGTGCCGTGTCGCGTCGAAAGCATAAAGTACCCATTACAAGCAACAATGCTGTCTACAGTGGACTTGAAGGATCTTTTGACAAGAGGACAAAGGAATAAGCAAGACTTCTCATTGAGGTGATCCTCAAACCGCTGTAGACAGGGTGCCAGTGTGTGTTTCTTTACCTGCATCTAGGAGCTGTTTGTTGATATCTTCATCTATGGTCAGCTCAATGTCATTGTATTTCTCACCACAGCAGGAGAGGTAGCTGTCAATCGAATCATACCGTGATTTATTGATCCTGAATTTGTTGTTTTTCAGAGGCTGCGGAGACACAGAAACACCACAACATAATTCATTTTTAACCATGTCTGTTTTTTTGTTTGTTTTTTGCAATCCGAAACTGAGAAAAATGCAAGATAATGGACGTGAGCAATTGACATGATGTGACAAATGCCATGCAGTGTGACATGCTCGACTTGTGAAGCTAGTGATATTTAAACATCAGCTGATTAATCAGCTTGGCCGATGTAGTGGTCTATTCTGAGAGTATGGGCCTTGGCTGATAACTGTTGATATCAGAAGTAGCCAGATCTACTGACAAACTTGTTAATTATTATACATGCAGCTTTTATTGTAATTTGACATTAAACATGTATACTTAAATGTTCAAATGTTCTTATCTAAAAAAAAAAACTGTGACAATTCAAAGCGCATAATTTTAAGAGAATTAACATATAATGTGTGCAAATTGAGTGAGGTTTTTCTTTTTCCTTTTACATATTTAAATAAAATCAGACATTATATAAAGTGTGGTGGCATAAAAAAGTTCTCAAAAGCAGTAATTGGATGGGGTTAGTTTTCTTTTAAAATAATTAACGAGGCTGTCTGTTATTCCACGTATGATTCACACAAGTCTGGGATGCCTGTAATCATTACTGAATTGGGAGTGTCTATTGTTTGGATGTGGGTGTTAAAAGGATAGTTCACCCAAAAATGAAAATTCTGTCATTAATTACTCACCCTCATGTCGTTCCAAACCGTGCTTTGATTTAAACGAAAACAGGGTATCCGTGTGGTGCGGCTGACACAGAACAACATATGCTGTTTGCGTTCAGTGGATACTCTCCAAAATGGTGCTAGGGTGACGCGGAGGAGACAAATTTTTGAACAAAGTCGTTTTTTTTTTCTTTTGCACACAAAAAGTATTCTCGTAGCTTCGTAATATTACGGTTGAACCCCTGATGTCACATGGATTATTTTACCGATCTCCTTGCTACGTTTCTGGACCTTGATCGTGGTAATTACATTGCTGTCTATGGAGGGTCAGAGATTCCATCAAAAATATCTTAATTTGTGTTCCGAAGATGAACGGAGGGAGATCTTACAGGTTTAGAACGACATGAGGGTGAGTAATTAACGACAGAATTTTCATTTTTGGCTGAACTAACCCTTTAAGGAACATCATGCAGCCTATAATTATAAAATTATTTATATAGTTAAGAGAAGGAATTGGGGACGAAAAAACGCAGCATTTGTTTCATAACTTGCTTCACATTGCACATGGAACCCAATTTGAAGAAGAGTAAAACTCCATCTTGTCTCCTCAAGGAAAACGAATTACTTATGAATAGGGTCCAAGACATTTAAGACTTTTAAAAACTTTTTCTAGTTCGTGGGCAGCTTATGTCATAATGTTGTCTGTCAAATCATCATTTGGCTCTTCAGCCAGTGGAGCAACGGCTCCAACACCAGCCAAAGCACCATGGGAAGACAGGATCCCGAGCTCACCTCCAGGCCCCGCTCCTCTCGGGTTCTGTCATCCACCGACGCAGAGATCACACCCCAACGGCAGTCAATGTCTGACACGAAGCCCCGATAGAACGGCGAGGCAGCGCTGAGAGCCATCTGCACAAACATAAACAACAATACAAAGAGCTTTTCAGTGCATTTCTGGAAACATCTAAAAGCATCTTAAAAGGTTGTACAACTGCTAACCACACAGGAATGAGAAAAAGATGAGGATCGGTTATATATGAAGAGTTCATTTTCAAAAACAGATAACTCCGTTTTTAACACGTTTCAAAAATCATGTTTTTTCATTAAGCATTTCAATTAACTTCAATCATACTGCAGTTGGGTTATTTTGATTAGGTTAAAAAATAACAAAAAATACAGCTAACTAACACAATAAAACACTATAAAAACATGATGATAATAAAAAACATGATTTTTGAAAAACTGAGTTATCTGTTTTTCAAATAAACTCTTCATATATTACTTCATGCGTGGTAAAGATGCCCAGTTTTTAACTAAGATCTAAGTTAGAAGATGCTTTTTAAAAGCTTGAAATGCTTAGACAGTTCTCTTAGTTTGGGGTTTTTAAATTAAACTTTACTCTTACTTTGTCAATTTTATTTTCTTGAATGCGGTAGTGTACCACACATCTCCCTCTTACAAGCAGTCACATCATGCATAAAATTTTGCCACGCCTGCAGTGACCATATCCCCACATTTATACACAATTTATTTAACAATACAAACACTTTGTGATTAATTATCATTTGTTCTGTAAAGGAAAGTTTACTTTCTTTTTGTTGGACCCTTTTTAAATGGGCAGCTGTTGTGAGAATTCCCCTGACCCGTGTTCTCTTACCACTATGGGACAGAAAGTGGCCAGCTGGTCGTAAAGGTAGCGCGCCTCACTGATGCTGCAGGCCTGGAAGGTCACCTGAAATGGCAAGCGGTGGACAACACAGACCCAATGTCAAACACTTGACCCAAACATCCTCAATGCAAATCAGTAGCCGGGTTTCCGTCCACAATTGCGAATTTAACTTATAAACAAAATCGGAATATTGAATTAAACATTTGCGAATAAAGCACCGTTTCCATCCAACGAGTCAAAGAGAACAAAATCGTGATAAAGTGGTACTTAATATCACTAACAAAAGTAGAAGCCACTGAATATAATCATTTTCATATATAATAAATCACTTGCGCCTAAGAGCGAGCAGACGAAACACGATAAATGCGGTCATTGCTTTCGGAGGCGGAGGCGGATGCTGCTGTATGGGAACGCAGTCGTGGAAGACAGTTCTGGGAGGCAATTATACAGAAATACTTTGACGACTGACTTTGCTCAGGAATTTAAGAATGTCCATAAACAACATTTCAGATACTGTGCAACGAGATCGGTCTGCTGGTTAGTCAGGTTATGCCGTCCCATCGCACAAAGTCACATGACTTTTTTGATGTGCATTTATTCGCAAAATGCATTTCCATCTCCCATTAACCCTTTTTCACAAAAGTCAAAAAGCGAGCGTAAAAGCTTTTTTACGAAGGGGTTTTTTTTCCGGAAATTTGGTGTTTCCGTAACTCGTTTCTGATGCGACACTTCAAAGTGTGCATAAAAACAGGTTGAAGGAAACATAGCTAGTGAGAGGCAACAATGATCAGGTTTCTGGGAGGAAAAGACATTTTACCTGCAGGCAACAGTTTCCCATGCCAAAGCCCATGGCGTCCATGTAAATGTGATCAGGCAGGGCAGCCCGGGCAGCTTCTCCATCGTCCTCTGGAAACGTCTCCACAAAAGGAGACGGAGTGTTTTTATCTTTAAAAACTGTTAAGGACATGGACGTCAAAAGAGAAGCAATTGAAAACATGGCAAAAATCTTGCAGATATATAATAAACATCTTGATTTTGTTCCTGCTCAAACAAAACAAATGTGACATGTTGCAGAGTGTGCTACAGAGCAATAAAAGCACCTTCTTCCACATAAACCTTTATCCAGACTTGCTGCAATATGAACAGCGGCGTTCTCGATGTCATTTGATTTTACTTTAATGGCATACCACTGGGCAGCATCATCCACTGTGAATTCTCATTTGTCAAAAATGAAAATTTTTTTCAACATCAATAACAATAGTCGAGTCAAGTCAAGTCGAGTCAATAGTCAAGTCGAGGCAAGTCACCTTTATTTCTGTAGTGCTTTACACAATACCGATTGTGTCAAAGCTGCTTCACCGTTATTAACAAGAAAATAAGAGAATCAAATGTGGAAACTCAACTATGGAGGCATTTCAGATTCTGCTGTAAAGAAGCTCAAAAAGACATTAGCGTCATTGTGTGGCTCAAGTCAGTTCTGTATTGGTTCAGTTCGGATAGGGCTGCCTGATGAATCAAATTTTAATTGTGAACATGATTTCTGCTTATCGCCGCGATTTATTATGGGTATCCACTCATTCACTCACATTAGGAGTAGATCAGATGAAACCACATATACTCTGTTTATTCTATTTCCAGAGCAAGACTGACTTTCAACTACAGAAACAGCAATTTAGCTTTTACAAAAACACCAAAACACTTACTTGGTACATTTATTGCCACCTTTTCTCCTCTCCGGTGGCGAATGTTTCTGGTCAGAGTGCTATAACACAACAACAAATGAGATTCGTTAGTGCATCACCTAAAGCATCCATACCTTTTTCAGCTGCAATAACCATGCATTAAATATTTAAAAATATTAGTACAATTCATGTGTGTAGCACAAACAGTACAGGATGCCGAAATCCTTAACTTACCATAAATATGAGTGACCACAATGGAGCCACCGATAACTCTACAGATGAACAGCACTTTGCAAAATGCTCTTGGCTACTGGAATGTGAAAGATCACTGTCTCTTGAACTGGGCTCCCCATAATCCCCGTGTAATGCCTCTGAGCTCTAGCTTATGCAAACAACTTCTCTCTCACCTGAATCTAGGGTGTCTGTTGATGGCCTCATCGGGGAAGAAAAGCGATTTGGACACCCCTTTTTCAACAGGTGTAGGTTTGTATTCTGGTTGAGTGAAGCCTGGGCAGCCTAACCTAAAACACACAAATCGAGAAAAATAGCAAAAGAGATTTTTCGAGCAAAGAGAAAAATACAACCACGCACTGCAATTCAGAACTGCACACATTTGCATATTACACTGCAACTCTACAAAGGATTTAATAACATGCAAAGACAAATATAAGCCTTCATCTTTTATCATGGTCAAAGTGTTTGGGGCTAAAGGGTGAATGTTATCTACACACATGCCGGCTCAATATCGTTATGTCTATCAGCCATCGGCGATGGACGATGGCATAGTCTATCGACCCAACCCTACACATAATATAAAGCATTGCCATGTTTTGGATAACTTGGGTCATGCATTTTCCCCACAGCAGCTCACTCTGTGCCGTCCGCTATACTTCAGATGCGTTTTGTCCACAGAAATGCATCATTCATTACCTTAAAGTGACGTGACTGGCGGATGTTTTCTGTTAATGTAATACTTTATTAAAGTGCAAAAGGTCACCAACTCGGACAATATCAGGAAGAACCAGGAAAATTGTTATAATCTGGTCTGTGCCCGATGCAAAACTCTGAATCTAAATGCAAAGACACCCTTAACGGAAATTTGGCAAAGCTTACGCAACTTTGGGTGGGTATGGATATTATTATTGGATTACAGCTAAGGATTGATGATATAACTACCTGGGGAATGACGTAACTGTGAGGAGAGTCTCGTTCTTATTAAGCACAGATGCGGCTTCTCTCCTCCGCTTTCCCATGTTGTCTTCTACCGTGTTAAACTCCGACATGGTCCCTCCGTACGGCTGCCCGGGGGTCCCTTCGATCATATAGCTGCCGTACTCTGGCCTCCACAGAGTGGGGTGGCTGCAAATATGCAAGGATCACAATCAACTGGTAAGAAAACGCAAACAAACAGAAGTATTCCAAAGCAAGAGATCAATATTTGGTCTCTTCATCCAAAGGGACGTACGAATGTGAACACTAGCACAAGCATTGGTAGACAAATGAGCACGCACGTGTTAGAGGCTTTCGTCAACTTTTTTCTCCAGTGATGCAAACTAACAGAGATGGGATTTTTAAGGACCGATAATTTAATAATGAGCAGTGTAGCCAATAGTATTTAGGCTAATAAAATTAAAACAAAGCGGATCTACACTGAAGAGAAACCTTGTTTTAATAATACACACTGAATTTCCACAAAATTCACTAGAAGTTTAGAACAGACAACATTTATTATGCTCTGACAAGGCTGTTAGTAGACTCTGGATTTTGAAGTTTGGAAATAACACAAGGGAAGTCAATTCCAAAATCTAGCAGGCACCTTAAAATGGGGAAATACTGGTCTGGCCAATCTATCAGTCTACTGCTGACACAATAGTTTTCAATAGGTGGCATCTCAGACTGTCCATGTGCTGTGTTGGGACGGGGCGCTACACTCTTCAGTATGTGCAGTAGAGAAGCAGCAATGAGGAATGCCACGGCTCTCTCATTTCCCATTGCATGCTACTTTTAAAATTTCCCCTGCGCTCCAACAGCTACACAACATCAGTAGCACTTGGCCTCAGATGGGCTTGTGTAGACAGGTTCAGACAAAAGGCCATTCCTCCCTTCTATATAACTTATCAAACTTTAGCTGTCTGAGCTAGCAGCTTCAATGGACTCTTATGAGGCCGTCATTTAAACATTCAAGAAGTACAGGTACAAAAGATACTATCGATCCTGTTGGCTGATTAGACGCATGCATAAAAGAGGGATTGGCTGCAAGACAGTCCAGCCCTAAAGTGTACAAAAGGACAAACCAGCTATGCTCAGGTTACCCAGTTTTCAAAAAAAATTAACAATGGGTGCAATAAAGGCCAGAAGTTTTAGAATCCATTTCTGGACTCATTGCAAAAGCACATTCCCCTTTTTATGTTGGCTTTTTAAACACTGTTGCAGCTAAACCTGCTATTCAGTGACCCTTATGGCTAAATCTGACCTGGTTTTTCAACCTTTTCAACCAATGTTTTGTGACGTACAATAAATCCCACTAGAACGGTTACTCACTTGGGGTTGATCTTTTCACCCTTTTCCTGAAGGATTTCCAAAACATCCTTCCCGTTCAGAACTAGGAGGACTTTTTCATTTTTGTCATCCATTTCCACCAACATGTACTCCACCTGCAAGATGTTTCAGACACTTTTTTTACAACACAGTTTAATCACAAAGCAACAAATCATTACCCACAAGTAGCATAACAATAGTTTCTGTAAAAAGTGAAAGTGAAAAGTGACTGTTGCTTTCACTGAGGGTGGTATGCATATTATGTGAGAGTGGATTTGCCTTGCAAACCCAACAATGACAAAGCACAGTATTATTTTTCTCCAAACACACTCATTATGAAAGTAAAATCGCAGTGTGAAATTTCTATACTGATGCGATTCCATTCTTTTTGCCTTTTGAGTCCACCAATGCAGAACAAAGGATTCACTTAAACCAACAACATTCCAGCAGGTTTTATCATAAATCCATTGACGTCTTCTGGCCGAACAAAGGTATTGAAATGAAAAGACATTTCAAAGCAGGTTTAGAAATAGACATCAGCCTGTTGATCCTGCATGAATGGCAAGTTTGTACATGAAAACACTTTTAGGCGCCATTGTTTGAAATGTTCATTTTAGCATATGGTTAAGAACAGTAAAAAAGAAAAAAAAGAGCAAGAGCTCACTAAAAGATGACGAACCGCACACCCATCCATTGGAATTGGGATTTTGTAATTGTCATCACAAAATCTGTGAACTAAAAACACTGTGGGCAGATCTTCACATGCCTGGGCTGCATCATACATACTCTAGAGCAGTGGACCCACTAACACCTTATTACTGTGATTTTCCACTTTTGAGAATAACCAACTCTAATAATCAACACTGGAGGAAAAAAAATAAAACATACAAATGGGAGAACATGGAGTGAAGTCAAAACAAAATGTCTCATATTTGAGCTTCCACTGTGCATTGTCTCAACCCACTTCACCCTGGGATCATTTTTAAACACCACTGAAGATGTGTAGGCTGGACACTTGTTGGCTGCTTGCTGGTGCTCAGCCAGATCGAAATAGGGTGAAGTTTTAGTTTGGCCAATAAATTCAGCATAAGCACGAATTGCATTCGTCTACCAAACTAATTTCAAGATTGTAAACATTGGCCTTTGGACCACAAGGATTTTAAGAATCATACATCCAGTCAAGTGTGTCCAACAAGTGTCAATGCACGAGCACGCATAACACAAAGCGAGCTGAACGGCGCACCTGCTCACAAGCAGCATCCAAATCTGCTCCACTGCATCACTGCACGCTGCCTCTAAACACGCAACCACGTGTTTCTCCATCACATATACATTATAACGTGCATTTATGAAGATGAAAAAGAGCCTCACCTCGTCTCCCCATTTCAGCACATCCTTCTGTCGTTCTTTGACCTTGTTGTAGATGTTGAGGAACTGAAGGATGCCGTGCTTTCTAACGTGGTCCGCATGCTTCTTGGTCTCTTCCCAGTTGAGCGGCGACCCTTGTGACAGTAAGCCCATAGCACAAACCTACGATCCCTCGCGTATTATGGACTTCGACTTCAGCTTCTCCTCACACTTTAATGCTCGCACACGCTAGGCCTTATGTGATTCGTTTTAAAGACGGATGTATCCGCTCTGTGCTTCCTAGCGGTTTCGAGTCAAGTACGAGCTACGGTTTCACGCCACCTCGACTGGAACGGAATAAAGCGGTGTCGAATTGCGAGCAGCTGATATTCGATCGGAGTGCGCGAGCTGTGTCCGTCTATCTCTTCCTCGCGCACACTTTACTGGTACTGAGTACACGTGACCGTGCCGACGCGGTGACGTCATCTAATGACTCAGCAACCCGTTCCTCTCGTTGCGGTGTGGCTGAGGGAAGCCGATCCGTTATAATGTGCCTTTGTAATCATGACAAGGCCAAATGTAAGAGGCGGAATGGGGCCAGCGGTTGGTTTTTATTACACGTTATTTTTCCTTCTTCTTCTTATATGAAGGTCACATTCATGTGTGTTTTTTTTGTAAATATTATTTAATTTCGTGTATTTGGGATATGCTGGCTATTTAGCAAGACAATTATGTTAGGGTTCGGTGCAACACTAAAGTCAGGAAATACAGAACCAAATAATAACGTCCAAGGAATGTTCTTTTTAGGTTTAATTCAGTAAAATAACGTGTCCATATATATATATAACCATGAAATAACTACAAGTAACTAACCTTCCATTTAAAAATGCTGCAGATGTGCTGCTATAAAGTAACTTACACAGGACGTTCCCTAAAATTTGTTTTCAGTTTTTGTAATAACCATTAAATAACTAACATAACCATTAAATAATAACAAAAACTGTCCCTAATTGTTATTTTCAGTTTTTATATTTATAAACAGGTAACCAACCTTCCCTTTAAAACATCGCAGATGTTTTTGTGTGACACATAGACTTAAACCCTGTAAGATGTCAATAATGTGAATGGGAAAAAGCAAATGGGGTTATTAGGTCAGGAGTCACTTCGTATACATTCCCTTGTCATCGTCATGATTATTAAGCATTTTGCATTGTCATAATGTCTGTTAGCTGCCACTAGCTCTAACGCCCATTATGTTTACTTGGTGAACTTGAAAGTCTAACCGTAAAGGAATAGTTCACCCAAAAATGAAAATTCTGTCATTATTTACTTACCGTCGAGTTGTTCCAAATCTGTATGAATTTCTTTCTTTCTGCTGGACCCCACTGACTTCCATAGTATGGAGAGAGAGAAAAGAAAGAAAAAAAAAACCTATGGAAATCATCAGTGAGGACCATCAGCTGTTTGGTTGCCCATATTCTTCAAAATACCTTCTTTTGTGTTCAGCAGAAGAAAAAACATTTACTGTATAAAGCTTTGGAGCAAGGGAGGGTGAGTAAATGATGACAGAATTTAATTTTTTTGTTTGAACTATGCCTTTTGTAGTGCTTTACGCGGTTATTTCTGTGCCACTAGCTGCACCAAACGGAAATGCAAAAATAGTGTCTTTCATTGGTTGGACAAACAGTTATGAATTTAGGAAATATGCCTCACTCTCTCTCTTCTCTCATCATTTTCAAAATAGATTCCAAGAAAAATGTCAACAGCAACATTTCTTAAGAAGCTGTAATAAATATGCAGAGCTTTATTATCTGACAACATGTATTACAGTATGTATATTGTGAACAATCCATTGATTTACCTTAAATAATCAATACCTTATTAAAGTAATAAATCAGTAGTGTGTCCAGTTGTCACATTTTTTTCCTATCATACAATGTATTCTATAACCAGAATATAAAAAAATCATGAACCATCAGGAAACAGAGCAGATTGTATACTTGTCTAGAGCAGTGTTTCCCAACCTTTTTTTAGTCGCGGCACCCTTTGAAAATTTTAACAAACTTGTGGCACCCTACAAAATTAATTTTGTCACAATATTTGAATTTCTAACTTCGATGTGATAATTGGAAAAGTATAGATACTCGGTACAACAGGGAAGAACTGCAGAATATAATGTCATACAGATATTTTTAATATTATTAAAACATTTTGTCCATCAATGGTGGCAATCAGCTAATTTCTAATGAAGAGACAAATTTATATGACAGATTTTAATGTAGGCTTTTATACATATGTAAACATTATTTAATTACCATTATAACTAGCTATCTCACAAATTTTTGCTCACTCAGTGTTTTTTTAATTTTACAGTGGGGTAATTTTGGTGCAGTAGCACGACAGAACACGTGAGCATAACATAGCGGTTAGCAGATCAATGAATGAGAGGGCAGCGTTACCAGAGTTACCCATATACCACACCATGTTACAGCACAGTAGGGTTATTGCAGACAGAAACAATACTGTACTACAGAGATGTTTCCTGTCGGCTCAATTTTGGAGTGGACTTTGCTGTTCCGATGAGCATGAACGGTATACGAGTGGAGCTGAGCGGAGCGCCCACGCATAGGGCGGATAATACGCAGAGCGTCACCACGTGAAAGTGCGGTGAACTAATTATCGGCAGCCGGAATTTCGGTGCATCTCTAATTATTGGCGACATCAGAAATGGATATTATATAATAGATGCTCTTTTGAAAATTTTAGCAATTTAAAAATATTAAAAAATTATTTTTTTACACGGCACCCCTGCTCTCAACAGACGGCACCCCAGGGTGCCGCGGCACCCCGGTTGGGAAACACTGGTCTAGACGGTTCAGGCCCAACTTTTTTTCACAATTATTTATTCTCTCGGTTTACAAAATATGCCACCAGTGTAAATCCTTTTATGCCCTATTCAGTGTTCTTCACATCATCACCCAAATCATCATAGTGTCTGTTTTTGTATTTTTTTTTCAGTGTAAACGGAGTCAAACAGGGTCACCCTTCTCCCTGTGGCCTAATGATTAAGAACTAAGGACGTTGTTCTCAGTCATTCCTCCTGCCAGCAACCCTGCTTATAATTAACTTGCTTGATTTTCCAAGAGCCAGCAGCGCTTTGTTGGTGTATTACATGATTAAATAAACTGCCTGATAGTTGTAGGTGAAATGTTAAAACCTGGCTTTCTCAATGTGTATTGAGTCTATGCTCCCTTGTGTATTAGCTCACATGTCTGCAGTGCAATAAGAATGGCATCATTGGAGAATAATGCTGTAATAAGTATCCGCAGGCTTTTTTTAAAGGATATTTCATTGTTTGGTGATCAAAGGACAATGTCTAATATATGTGGACAGTTTGCAGTGTTGCAATTACCCCATTTTGCACATTAAGTGACTAATCAAATCATAACCGTAGAATTGGCCCCACTTGGAAAATAATTTCCCAATGAAAATTATGACTGTAACCCGTATTGTTTGTATGTATTTCCTTTTCCATAAACCTCCAAGACAAATCTCTCTCACTTTTCCTGTTCCCACACCCTATGAACCATCTTTGAAATGCATCCATCTTTAGTTGTTTTCAAATCGCTTCAATTTTAAACACAGTGGCTTATAGAAATAAATGTTAATTTGTATGCATAATTGAACTTTGTCAGTTTCTATGTTGTGATTTTACATTCAACATTTCCGAGATTGCCATGAACTGACAATTAATTTTGGCATCTGTGATAAAAGTTGACTTTGAACAAACAGCAAGATAAAAATTTGCACTCAATCACATTTAGCAACTCAAATACATTTCCCCACTATCCCTCGCTGCTTATATACTAATCGGTGCGGACGATACAGAGCTGGCCCTCGACTCCCGTGTTTTGCGTGTGGGGATGGTGACAACACAACATGAGATACCAACCGTTGCCTCTGGCAATTCGTCATCCTCAGTCCATTCGTTAATATCGGGGTTATACACCTGAATACATTTTTTGTACTTCTTCTCAATCTCATTCCAGCCACCCAGGAGGTGAATCTTATTATTCAAGGTGGCAGCACCAGCTGTGCTCACTCCTGTGAGCAAGGCGGCAATGTAGCTCCACTGGCCAGAGTGAGGGTTGTAACATTCAACTGGCAAGACGTCGACCCTCTCGCCACGTCCGCCCAGTTGGCTGCCGCCGAGAACGTAGGCGCGATCTCCGACGCTCACTGAACAGTGCCACCCTCTCGGGGTGCTCAGGCTGTTCTTATCCTGCCAGCTATCGGTGGATGGGTCGTAAGAACATACAGCACGAGAATAGGCGTTGTTAATGTAACCACCGCTAACCAAGATCTTGCCATCAATTACTGTGCTAGCGTGGCAACATCTAGGGACTTCCATTGCCGCTTTCATTTGCCATTGGTTAGAGGATGGAACGTAGCACTCGACAGACGCCTGGCAGCCGTCAGAATTACGCCCCCCTACAGCGAACAGGAGACCATTGAAGGTGTTGAGGCTGAAATGAGTGCGCTTTTGAATCATGTTTGCCAGGTGGATCCACGTGTTGAATCGGGGGTCATATCTAATGAGGGAAATACTTGTAAGTGATGCATCGCTTCGGAAAAAATACATGCCAATGGACTTTTGACAATAAAGCCTTCTGAAAGGGATAGTTCACCCAAAAATGAAAATTTGCTGTTAATTTACTCACCCTCAGGCCATCCAAAATCTAGGTGACTTTTTTTCCCCTCAGTAGAACAGTGAAGGAGATTTTTAGGTGAAACTGCTGTCCTTGGCGATTCATACACTGCACATCTGTGGCTGCCGGTTTTTTAGTCAAAAAAAAAAAAAACATACAGAGAAGACCAAATCAATACCCGTGGCTCCTGACAATACACTGGGGTCCTATGAAGCGAAATGATCGGTCTGTGCAAGAAACTGAACATTATTTATTTACAACATTATTACCTTTGGTAATTCGGGGGAAGTCGTGGCCTAATGGTTAGAGAGTCGGACTCGTAACCCAAAAGGTAGCGGGTTCGAGTCTCGTACCGGCAGGGATTGTAGGTGGGGGGAGTGAATGTACAGCGCTCTCTCCCACCTTCAATACTACGACTGAGGTGCCCTTGAGCAAGGCACCGAACCCCCAACTGCTCCCCGGGCGCCGCAGCAAAAATGGCTGCCCAC
>NW_015552560.1:435656-447879 GCF_001515605.1 Sinocyclocheilus anshuiensis
AAAAATGGCTGCCCACTGCTCCGGGTGTGTGTTCACGCTGTGTGTGTGCACTTTGGATGGGATAAATGCAGAGCACTAATTCCAAGTATGGGCCACCATACTTGGCCACATGTCACTTCACTCATTCACTCACTCACTTTAATCCACAGCCCGGGCAAACGGTTCTCAGCATGTTCACGACTGTCTGGAGCGCGATCTTCGCATACTCACAAGTAAGCTGATGATGCTGTTTGTTTACAATGGAGAGTGAGGACTCGTATGCAGAGCTTCACCAGCAGTACCAATGTCTAAATCTCACTACATAAAATTTACAGTGGTTGATGATTTCGATCTGAAAGAGGATGACATGGAATTTTATGCACAGCCCTACTTGTTTAAACCAGAATATTCCGACCAAGAACTGGGAGAGACGGATGACGCAGTGGCATCAGCGGCACAACCACCACAAGCCTCAGTGAGACCGAGGACTCTTCAGTAGCCCCTCACTGCAGAACACAAGATCCAGGGGGGGTGGTTAGATCCACATCTAGTGGGTGGAGATTGGTAGGTTTAGGGGTGGAGATGGGTGGGTTTAGGGATCGGGGTGGAGACGGGTAGGTTTATAAGGTGGGAGGAGTTGGATCTGCAGTGAGGACCATCTCGGACTCATGAGACATGTTGGTGTTCATGTTCTAAGTGTCATGCAATGACAACAGAGGTAGAATCGATCTGGATCAGACGTCAGAAATCTGTGAAAAGTCAAACTTTCCGAATGGGATTACGCATGCGGACTTAATCTTTTTTTTAAATTGGTTCCAGCATCCAGGATAAGCACAGGTAAGTACCATTTGACGGAAACTCAAACACACACGTCCTCACTCTTCGTTGTAAACAAACAGCGTCATCAGTTTATGTGCGAGTTTGCGCCCACGCTTACTTCATTATGTGAGAAAGTTTGCACTCCAGACAGTCGTTATTGCAATAAGAACCAGTTGCCAGGTTGTGGATTAAAGGTAATAATGTTGTAAATAATGTTCATTTTCTTGCACAGACTGATCGTTTCGCTTCATAGGACCTCAGTGTATTGAAAGTTGTATTGAAAATTTCAAAGGAGCCGCAGGTATTGATTTGGTCTTCTCTGTATATGTTTTTTGACTCTCAAAAACCAGCAACCACCAACGTGCAGTTTATGAATCGCCAAGGACAACAGTTTCACCTAAAAATCTTCTTTACTGTTCTACTGAAGAAATAAGTTACCTACATCTTCAATGGCCTGAAGGTGAGTAAATTAACAGCAAATTTTCATTTTTTTTGGTGAACTATCCTTTTTTTAAAGAAAAGACATCGGATCTTACCTGATAAAATTGCTGACGGCATGTTTTGCTTGGTTCCTAGCATCATTCTGGTCTTCACCACCAGCTACGTAAAGGAAGCCATCCAAAACAGCCACACACTGATTGAAGCTCTTCGCGGGCATCTCCGTCAGCTTGTTCCAGACACTATCCTCATCTCTGTAGAGAATGTCCTTGCTGAGAGATTTTTCGGTTAGGGCAGGCCGGCCTCCCACCGTGAGCAGCACTCGTTGGCCTCCACGGACCTTGGTTCTTCTGGATTGCAGGATGTTCTGCTGGAATGGCAGCAGGTGATAATTCATGGCATCGACCAACAGACGGTGGCACTCAGCATCTTGCATCATCCTGGGAACGATCTGCACGTGACTAACAAGATCCTGGGGTGAGATGGTTCCAAAGCGGATGCTGGACAACAGATCAGGAGCATACTTCAACCTCTTCTCATCGAAGTCTAACCACTTCATTGCGATCTGGAAAGCTGTGAGCTCAGAGGGCAACTGGAGCGAGTCGTCCGTGAGAAATTCGCTGATCTGCTCATAGGTGAGCTTTAGGAACTGTTCAATTTCTGAGAATTCGATGAAGTTCTCCCGCATGAACTTCTGCGCAGCGTCTTTCGTCTCTTTCAGATTGTACGTGTCGGCGATGTTGACAACATACATGCAGTTCTCCACGCTGATCTCCCGCATCAAGAACTCGCTGCACATCTTCACCAGAGAATGGATCTGCAACAGCATGGCTGCTGATATCGTGCTACCAATGGTGTACAAAGACAATTCCAAAGCGGATGCTGGACAGCAGATCAGGAGCATACTTCAACCTCTTCTCATCGAAGTCTAACCACTTCATTGCGATCTGAAAAGTTGTGAGCTCAGAGGGCAACTGGAGCGAGTCGTCCGTGAGAAATTCGCTGATCTGCTCATAGGTGAGCTTTAGGAACTGTTCAATTTCTGAGAATTCGATGAAGTTCTCCCGCATGAACTTCTGCGCAGCGTCTTTCGTCTCTTTCAGATTGTACGTGTCGGCGATGTTGACAACATACATGCAGTTCTCCACGCTGATCTCCCGCATCAAGAACTCGCTGCACATCTTCACCAGAGAATGGATCTGCAACAGCATGGCTGCTGATATCGTGCTACCAATGGTGTACAAAGACAAGGTCAGTTTTCCAGAATAGGCGTATGTGATGACTGTAGCCAGACCGACTGGGGACAAATCACTGAGCTCAATCTTCTTGAGGGCTGGATCCTTCCTGAGCATATTTTGGATGTACTCACTGCAGGAAGCCATCACAACCTTGTGAACGTCAAAGGATCTGGACTTGGTTGCTACAGTCAGATCACAGAGGAAGCTGTCTTGCCTCATGTGGCCAAGACCCTCCAAGAGGTTGGGTGCATAGACGGGGTCAGTGACCTCTGTTGAGATACAACTAAAACCATTTCCACCTTCCAGGAGAGTGTTGAGCCCATTGATTTTGTTGGTGGGACTGTCCTCTACCAGAATTGTTATCTCATTTATGTCAGCTTTGTTCTTCTTAGCGGCCTTGTTCTTTTTGGGTGCCATGACTGTATTGATGGGTCACAGCCAAGACCTAAAAGGAATTTTGACAAAATATGAACACATTATGAGTCAAAGAACAAATTTCAAAACATATAAGTGTATACAGACAAATCTGAACAAATCTAATACTCTTGACCTGTTAATATGCGGGAGGAGACTGCTTTCTACGTTTACAATCATTGACAGCCTACATTAACAAACTTATTAAATCTTGACAAAATATACACCAATCGAAAGATCTAAAACTTAAAGTTCAACATATGATTGTAACGATGTATATCTATTAGTGACCATCTTTTTTTTTTATATAAAAAAAAAAGTCTGGTTGTACCAAAAACTCAAGAATCTATTCTTGAAAAACCATAAAATATGACCATATAAAAATGGCAGGTTCGGATATGTCCCCTAAATGTGTATAGTGGTTGCTGTCCGGCTCTAAAACAATGTATGCAACATTTTAATACGGAGCAAGAAATCTTTCATTTTACAATGCTCGATGTATCATTAATTTAGCAAATTAGCATAACATTTCACAAGTGTTTTCAGCAACAAAACAACCATGCTCAGACTGAACCAGGACTCTTAAGTCTGTAGTGTAGTGACACAGTCTTTTCTCATATTTCAAAACCACGTGTGGTGTTGCTTAACTTTTAGGGTCACTCTAACAAGCAAAAAATAAATAAATAAAAATAAAAAAGTAATCTCAGAAGTGCAAAGCTTTATAATAATACCCTTTAAAATAAAAAAAAATAAAATAAACACTTAAGAGTTGTTATCGCAGCATATCACCTCGGCAATTCCCATCTTTGCATCTGTCACAAGTTATCACAACTATGGCCAAGAATAGAAAGGCAGTGTACCATTGCTCTAAGGTTCCTTTTATAGACCCCAAGTCATTTAAACCCATCTGTCCTTTCAGTATTTCAGAACTAAAACATATAACTTAATTTGTAGGGAACTGTTATTTTGTTAAATGTTACAGTAAATGGATTCATACTAATAGGGTCTGCCTTTGTACCACGTTCACACACACACAATATATATATATATATATATATAGTTTGAAAAGAGGCTTCAGTCAGAACAAAACATACAGCCTGATAAAACATAAGAAACTTTTTCCACTAAGTCTCATTTAAGTCCACTAACAACTTTCATTTATTTTTTTCTGGTACTTAGGAAAAAGAAAACAGAACCCAATACAGTGACCTGAAGAACCTACAACGCAGCTCCCAAGAATCATACAATCAACTCAAGAACCTCCTTTCAGTCAAATTGATAATTGCTAAGATAGTTTTTTGTTAAACTAAGGTGCTGTAATGAACCACCGAAAACTTTTTTTTGTGTAAAGACAAGTATAACGCGCTTACCGATGTCGAGATGAAGTAGGTGGAGGAGAAGGACAGACTTGCACCTCTAAATTGGTGTGCAGAAGAGAGAGGAACGCAAGAGGTCCGAATAGAGCCTAACTCCTCCTCGAGCTATAGAAGAGGTGATTGCGCAAACAGTGCGGTACGTGGTGCTCCGTTATTTCACCAATAGGTCATAATTAAACTACCTGTTTGGCGTGATCTGCTTTTGATGTAGTCTGATTCTGTCATGCTGGTATTACGAGGACAAACATGAAAACACATTAAGGAAAAAGGCACACAGGACGAGCGTACTACAGAAGAAGTGAACTGCAGTTCATGAACTCAGGCGTCTCCACACGCTTAAAAATAAAGGGTTTAAAACACTTACTGCAGTTATATAAAGCATCCTGAAATCCTTAAAAAAAAAAACAAGCGACGTTTTCTATATCATGTTACCTTATAGGCTATCCTTTCCTTTTGTTTCTTTTTTTTTAACTTCACTTAATCTTCACTACTATATCAAATTTTCCAATTTAACTTATTAAACTAAACTAATTCCAATATCACATTAAAAATTACATGATAAAAAGCAACATTTTAAACTGGGATTCCGAATGGTCAGGTATAATGGATTTATAGCAGCCATGACGGCTCTACACAAGCAGACGCATCTGACCAGCATCTGTCGTAGGCTACATAGATTAACAATTAAATGCCGTCAGTAGGATATGCGTTTTGTCTTTTCATTGTGCTGCAGATTTGATCAAAGTTGTAACTAACTGCTTACATTCAGGCATCAGTGTTCAAAAGTGCGACTGCTTGCTTTTGTGGAGTGTTTGAGATTGCACGCCCTGCGATGAGTCTTCATTTGTCAAACAAGCTTGTGTGAAATGATTCTGAGAAGACCTTTCCGACAAGGTAAAAGTAAAACACCTTCTTATATCGTCTCCGCCCATATAAAGGTGACGAAAAAAAAAACATGGCGAGACTTCGATCAGTGCAGGACAGGCGCATGTGAGGAGGTGACATGGCCGCAGCTGATGTGAAAAAGGTTTTGCTATTAAAACATCAGCTGAAAGAATCCTGTGACGGACACACGGTAGGACGTCGTCTATCGCTGTGTAATGGTCAACAACAAAAAAGTTTGGTATCGTTTTACACAAATAATGTGAACAGGCTAAAAGATAAAACCGCAGGCGCGAGATAACCCAAGGATTAACACAGTAACTTTAAGCTTTAAGTCAAACGTCCAGTTGCATAGACGTTTTCTCTGGCAAGAACCTTATTAAACAACTTAAAATAAGACTTTTTGTGAATTCTGTCATCCAGACAAAACTTCAGCATGTTTTTAAGTAACTGGTAGCAGGCGAACACATAGGCTACATTAAAACAATAGTCAACTAAAGAATAAACATTTTTAACTGAAAGGTTGAACTGTGTTAAGTAATCAGATGCATTCTTTTTATATATACATAATTGTTTATAATTGTTTAACTGTTTAAATTTCACTGAAAAGCCATTAAATAACCTATAAGATCGGCAATATAAGTGTGACAACTAGCCCAGGTCTCCCCTACTTAAGCCTAAAGTTTAGTTTAAATTAATGGTTTGATATGTATTTATTTATACTCTTTACACAGAAAAAAAAAAAAAAGATGGTGTACTGTGAATAGAAAATGTAGTATGTCAGCAGCTGTTGACAGGAAGGCGGGAGGTGTTGGGGGGGGGGTAGGCACTTGAGAGGGGGTCTTTCTAAAAATAACACTGCAGTTGTCTCTCATGTTGGCTGTCTGTCATTTTAGGCCGTGAAGGGGCAATGTGGCAGTACGTATTTTGATTAAACTTAACATGCAGTGTGTTGGTGAATTTGTAGTGCAGTATTAAAGTACTATTTTGTTTGATGTGACTGCACAATGCATTAACCTCTACTGCACACGCACAGTATCTTGTATTTTACAATCGGTGGGTGGGTGTCATTTTATTGCCCATTTATAGTACCTCAGCTGAGGTTTCCCTATACATAGAGCCTGACCAGTGCGCTCACTCAGCAAATTCACATTTTTAAACAGCCACGTGGAAATGGGTGGGGCACGAAGATTTATAATTCTGTTCTATATGTGATACCCACAACATATGGGGTATTTTCAGCAACATTAGATCATATTAATCAATGTTTGAAATGGCATCTACAGAAATTTGTATTTGATTCTCATGTCTTTAACTTTCATTTTATGGACCGTGGTGGAATAACACTACATTTCACAGTGCTCTAATTTACTAAGTTTACAAAGTGGAACCAGACAACATGAAGCAGGTTTGCAAGATGGTAATCTTAAACAGAATTTCTAACGAGTTATGTACTTGCCAATTTTGTTGAAACGCCTGCAACCACACCAATTTGTGCTTGGATGATTGCTTCAGTTGTTTTGACGATACTGATTTCAGTACATTTTTCCTTGTATTGTAGTTCCATTTCAACAAAGAGGCAGTTTTTGCCCAAACCTGGTAACAAGCAAATTATTTCTTTGGCTTAGATTATTTAATTGAACCTGTTCTGTTTCAGCTGCTGAAAATCTTGAAGAAACTCGAAGTATTGGACATTACACTTGAAATTCTCACTGTAAGAGATTGTTGTAATTAAAAAAATAATAATAATTTTCAGTTATACTTAGTGAAATATTTTCCTCTCGAGCCTTCAATATTCATATTTTGTTTGTAGGAAACAGGAATTGGAAAAGTCGTCAACTCCATTCGGAAACATGATGAGGCTGGAAAGGTGGCAAAAATATTGGTGAATCGATGGAAAACGCTTGTTCCAAAAGACTCTGCAAGTATCATCTGGTACTACAAATCTGTAATTGAAAACAAATTTATTTTTATTTGCATTTGAGATACTATCTTTTCCATGTGACATACTGTACTCCTAGTCTCCACTTTTTTTTTTTTTTTAATTGCAGTTCGATTGGGGGAAAGCCTGATGACTGCCTAATCCAAAATGAAATGCTTCATAAAGAAGTTCAAGAAAGGAGTAAACATGAAAACAGCCAGTTTTCAGAGACTACCAATTCTAGAAAGAAGCCAAAAATGGAGAATACCAGTACTGAAAAGAAAATGTCAGAGAATGTTGACATTAAATGCAAAATCAAGCCCAGTAAATCCAAAATCGACTTGAAAGGTGAAAAAAAGGATGAGCCAAAAAAAGATTCAAGTGTAAATCAGGGCTCATGGAGTCACAGCTCTGGTCACGGCAAGGAAACGACAACTGGCGAGCATGCAAAACATGAAAGCAAAAAGACTGCGAAGGTTTCTGGCATAAGAAAAAAAAAGGAGAATACGAAACTTGAAAAATCTTTGAAAAGACCTGAAACAACGCAAAAGCCGAGAGAGAAGAGTGGAGATGCATGCAAGAAAGAAAAGACTGAGAAGGCCAAAGACAAATTAGTAAAAATGGAGACTGTCAAACAGGCTGAGGATGGCTGTGAAACACCTTCCATGTCCTTTGAGGCCTACCTGAACTATGACCTTGAGCCTCCCAAACGCAAAAAATCCTTCAGTGTTGCTAAGAATCCGAAGAGACTTAAAACTGCCCACAAAGAGAACTCGTGTGTGTCTCTTGTGAAAACAAGCAAGGCAGTAACAGAAGACCCAATGACAACGGTACTCCAAAAAACCTGCATCGTGTTGCTTGTTGTAGTTTCCCAAATGAAAATGTAGTTCAAAATCTGTAAGATGTTCTTTAGTCCAATGAAATTCAGTGAGAATCTTACCCTCTGCTGTAACTTTCAGATCGAGTCATGTTTGCAAAACAACAGAGTAACCAATGACGTATAATGTTATTGATCTCAAACCTGACACATGCCCTAATGTTTTTTTTTTTTTTTTTTTGAGATTTTGGGACTTTATAGATTTATATTGATTTTTATCATATATAAAAGAGTGGCTAATAAATCAAAAATGTACCTGTTGTGTTTCATTGAAGACAAAGTCATACAGGTTTAAAAGATGTGAAATTGAATAAATGATAACAGATTGTTTTTTTTTTTTGAGTGAACTCCAGGTTCCTGAGCAGTCAGTGATGGACTTGCTAAACGTTCCTTTGCCAACCATTTTTCCCGAATGCGAGGACATTTCTCAGTATCAGTACTTCAGTGAAATGAAAGGTGGGTCAAAGCTTTGCATCTACTGGGTATTTTCATATGTTCTCAAACGTAGCCAAAAGCCTGTTTTTTAAAGCTGGACATTGCTATAATAGAAATTCTCTCATTAACTTATTTATTTATTTTCCTAGCTGATAGAAAGATCATTGATGTCTGTGAAGAGGCCCCGGTCTTCATTGGACAAAGGCTGAATAATAAGATGCAAGTGTACTCTGGAAGTAAGATCACGTACCTGCCAACCATGATGACGCTGTACCAGCAATGCATTCGAACGCTGCAGAACAACATTGACTGTACGTTTCCTGACATTATGGTTTTGCTCTCAACATTATACTTGGTTTTGAAGACATTGGCTGTTTTACAGCTCTGTATGAAATTGGAGGGGTGCCATTCGAAATTTTGGAACCAGTACTAGAGTGCTGCACGCCTGAACAGCTCCTCCGGATTGAGGAATACAATCCAGTAAGAAGTTAACTCTTGTCTTTAATAGTGAGAATGCTAGAAACAGTGTGTGCCATCTAGATATGGATCTAATCTACCAGTCATATGTTTGAAACATTTAGAGTACATTTTATACTTCTGACACAGGTGTACATTGGGGCGACGGACCACCTGTGGGAGAGACACTGCCAGAAAGACTTCAGAAATTCCCGGCTGGAGGAGTATGAATCCTGGAGAGAGATGTACCTCCGCATGTCAGAGGAGAGGGAGAGAAAACTAAAGCAACTCACAAAGAGCATCGTCTCTGCTCACTCCAAGAAGCCCAAAGGTAATTGGATTTGCACTGTGCTCTGCATTTTCTTATTACTCCTTGTTTCTTACTTGCACATGTTAAAGGAATAGTTCACCCAAAAATGAAAATTTGCTGAAATTTTGTTCCTTCATGGGAACAGATTTGGAGAAATGTAGCATTACATCACTCACTCACCAATGGATGCTCTGCAGTGAATGGATGCCGTCAGAATGAGAGTCCAAAAAGATGATTAAAAACATCCACAAGTAATCCACACCATCCAGTCCATGAATTAATCTTTTGTGAAGCCAAAAGCTGCGTGTTTGTAAGAAACAAATCCGTCATTAAGGCATTTTAACTTTAAACCATTGCTTTTGGCCAAAATACGAGTCCATAATCCATAATAATGCTTCATCCAGTGAAAAAGTCCATCCCATGTCACCCTCTATTATGGACAGAGGACTCATATTTCAGCTGGAAGCAATGGTTTAAAGTAAAAATCATGGAGCTTTTCACTTCACAATAGGTTAACTGATTACATGTGGGCTATTGTGATGTTTTGTCGGCTGTTTGGACTCTCATTCTGATGACACCCATTCACTGCAGAAGATCCATTGGTGATGTAATGATAAATGCTAAATTTTGTCATATGAAGATTAGTGGTCGACCGATATTGTTTTTTTGTCAGCCGATGCCGATATCTTGGAAAGCAGGGTGGCCGATATAAAGCCGATATAATTGTATTTTTTTTAATTAATATTTAAGAAATTTGAAATAATTTGAAAATGGATTAAAAAATAAATTGGTAAAATAAACATACTTTAGATGACAAAGTATTTTCCACAAATAAATAAATATTTAATAAAAATATAATTAAAAAGGAAGTAAACTGTAACCAACAGAGCACTCAGTATTCTGGGTAGTTTGTGTGCATTGGGAATCATATTTTTTCAAATAAAGCCAAGGTAACACTCATTTTACATAAAGCACACAGTGAAAATGACATGATTATGACGGTGGGCAAATGCATAAAGCGCAGCATAATTTGAAATCACAAATTTAAACATACTTATACTTTAGATGACAAAGTATTTTCCACAAATAAATAAATATTTAATAAAAATATAATTAAAAAGGAAGTAAACTGTAACCAACAGAGCACTCAGTATTCTGGGTAGTTTGTGTGCATTGGGAATCATATTTTTTCAAATAAAGCCAAGGTAACACTCATTTTACATAAAGCACACAGTGAAAATGACATGATTATGACGGTGGGCAAATGCATAAAGCGCAGCATAATTTGAAATCACAAATTTAATGTTTAAAGTATTCAATTTGCACGGACCGAAAGTCATGCATAGAACACGCGATCATGCAGGTCACATGCACACTTCACAAGATCTCACAACTGGATTCGACTAAGTTTGCAAGGTTTGTGAAATTAAATTTTCATTAGCCATCCAAAGATTTGTTTAAATTATGTAAATGTGTATTTGCTGAATGCTGACGGCAAACGAGAAAGTATTATAATGTTTGCCTTTCTATTACTAATAATATAAAAGCAATCATTATAATACTTTTTGTATACATTTTAATTCCTTTGTTTAACAGTTCTATCGGCTTATTAGACAGACTTCTATCTGTATTAGACAGAACTGTTAACGACGACGGTGAACAAGATGGAGAATGTGAGCACTGTGTGCCCAGGCGCTGCCGCTATCAGTGCCGTCAAAATAAAAGTCCCGCCTAAAAAAATGACAAAAATCGGCCGATATATCGGTCGACCACTAATGAAGATACAAATTCATCTACATCTTTGATGTCCTGGGGGACAGCAACGCTTCATTTTTGGGTCAACTATTCTTTTAATGTCCCAAAGCAGCTCTGACCACTGATATCCCAATATGCCTGGTATAAATTATATTAAATATCTACTGCTCTACAATGTCATGCTGCCCAGTGCTAGCTTGTAGTACAGCCAATTTGGGTTCCAGCTATAAAGTTGCTTCTTCCTACAGTAGATAGACAGCTGATGTCTAATTCTACCGTCTAAGGCAGTACTTTAGACCGACTATTGGGAGATGATTTGTAAGTCTAGTCTGTAAGCCTTATCTTTAAGTGTTTTTCCAGAGCGGGAGCAGTTGTTTGTTTGGTGAGTTGAGCTTGAAGGCTCATAAATGCAGTTGTCCTCTGTGGTAATATGGCTCTAACCATCTGTCTGCTCAGACTATGAATAGATTTAGAGCGCAACTGACTTTGGGGTTAATGGCAGAACTGGAGTAGATGGATACTGATGGATTCTAATGCCTTCAAACCTTCTTGTGCAACTTCATTAACCATCAAGATGTTCATTTTTGGCTCATTTAATTCTCTGCTTAACCTTCTAAATAATTTTTAGCATAGATGTGCAGTTTTCTTGCAATTGATTTTAGCATTTTGACTTATTTTGGCTAAATTCTGCTTATATTCACTGGATGTTGAATTAAAATTTTACTGAAGTGACAGGAAGTGGAATGTACTGTGCTCATGTACTCAACAGAAAACTCAGAGCTGTGTTCCTTTTTTATTCTTGATCTATGTACATGCATCCAACTGTAAAAGTGTCTCTTTGCCCTTAAAGGGGTCATATGATGCTGCTAAAAAGAACATTATTTTGTTTATTTGGTGTAATGAAATGTGTTTATGCGGTTTAAGGTTCAAAAAACACATTATTTTCCACATACTGTACATTATTGTTTCTCCTCTATGCCCCGCCTTTCTGAAACGCGTCGATTTTTACAAAGCTCATCAGTCTGAAAAAGCGAGGTGTGCTGTGATTGGCCAGCTATCCAGTGCGTTGTGATTGGCCGAATACCTCAAGCGTGAGATGGAAATGTTACGCCCCTTACCATACTGTGATGATGCCCTGTCAGGCCGGAGCGATGATTCAAAAACATGAAAACCCATTATAAAAGAGGCATTCGTTGCATCCAGTGGAGACACAATTATGGATTATAATGATTTATACTGTCTTTTTACGCGTTGCGTTTCATCGCGCTGCGTAAACATAAAACCATGTCTGCATTTGTGATCGGAGAAACGACAAACAACAAG
>NW_015552560.1:448110-454705 GCF_001515605.1 Sinocyclocheilus anshuiensis
CACTGCCCAAAAGACTCACTTTAAATATATAAAATATAAAAACTCTTTAAATATAAAAAACGCACTTACAGTCTTTGAGTCAGAACAGCCGGCATTGTAGTCTAACGTTACTGTCCCGGGATCAGGAAATTTTTCTAGTTCTAGTTTTCTAGATTTCTAGTCGTGTCCATTTTTGGAAGGCCAAACAAAGTAGTTTCGCTTTCACAACGAAACAAAGCGTCACCTTGAGTGAGCGGTGGCGGGTGGCTAGAGTGAGCGGAGGCGAGCTTGTAACACTCCAAAGAGAAAGGAAAACCTGAAATCGCATCATATTAATGTACACCTTTAATGTAGATTACCATATTGAACACTTTACACTTTATTTGTCATTTTAAATGATGCAGTTAGTTTCTAGTTGTGTGTTTTCAATGTGTTTCAGTTGCTTAGTTCCCGGAAAAAATGTTTTACATTTTACATTATATTTACATTTACATTTAGTCATTTAGCAGACACTTTTATCCAAAGCGACTTACAAATGAGGACAATAGAATTAATCAGAAGGGCAATAATATGTAAGTGCTGTGATAAGTCTAATTTAGCTTAACGCAATACACGTAGCAAGGTTTTTTGTTATAAATAAATAAAAAGTAAAGCAAGGAGATAGAATAGGGAATGTTATTGTTAGTGCTAGTAAAGACTAATCCTGCAGCCGCATTCTGGATTAGTTTTAGAGGTTTGCTAGAATTGGCTGGAAGACCTGCTAAGAGAGTATTGCAATAGTCCAGCCTGGACAGAACAAGAGCTTGAACAAGGAGTTGTGTAGCATGTTCCGAAAATAAGTATTGAAGATTTGGAAGCCGCTCTTGCCAGTCTTAGGGTTTCAACAACCGAGAGCAAGGCAGTTTCGGTTGAATGTCCACTTCTGAAGCCAGACTGGTTGCCGTCCAGGAGGTTTTTCTGTGTGAGAAAGTCACAGTGAGACTTGGTTAAACACAACTCGTTCAAGTGTTTTTGCAATGAAAAGAAGAAGGGTTACTGGTCTGTAGTCTTAAGTAGTGGGGTTATCCAAACCTGTTTAAATGCTGAGGGAAAAACACGAGTGTGAAGGGATGTGTTAATGATGTGAGTGAGTGCAGGTACAACTGCAGAAGAAATGGCTTGAAGGAGATGAGATGGAATAGGATCAAGCGGACAAGTAGTAGGATGATTGGAAAGGATGAGTTCGGAGACTTCTGCCTCAGAGAGTGGAGCAGAGAGTGTCAGTAGCACTGTTAGTATCAAGTGATGAGAACTGTTTAGGAGGAGGAAGCGAAGATGAAACTATAGCAGATAGCCGGGAGGGTGAGAGAGAGCGTAGGTTACATCGAAAGATGACATGTGTAGGGGTATGTGTTGTGTCAGGAACCATGTTGATGTTAAGAGTGAGGAGGAAGTGATCCGAGGTGTGCAGTGGAGTAACCAGTACATGATCAGTGGAGCGGTGTCGTGTGTAAATAAGGTCCAGTTGGTTGCCTGATTTGTGAGTAGCCATAGTTAACACCCTCTTGAGATCAAAAGAGGCAAGCAGAGTGTGGAAGTCTGCAGCCTGAGGTTTATCTAGGTGGATGTTGAAGTCTCCAAGCATAACTAGAGGAGTATCATCCTCAGGAAAGTTTGAGAGCAACACATCTAAATCTTCCAAGAAGTTACCTAGTGGTCCTGGGGGTCAATAAACAACTACAAAATGGATTTTAAGAGGGTGGGTGATAGTAACTGAATGAGATTCAAAGCTGTTGATACCCAGAGATGGTAAAGGATTACATTTCAGATTAGAGCCAAGTAGACCAGTACCTCCACCTCTTCCAGTCAAACGGGGGGAGTGGCAAAATGAGAAATTATTGGAGAGGGCTGCAGGTGTAGCAGTGTCCTCTGGTTTGATCCTGATCTCTGTGTCAGGGCCATGAGGTTTAGGCTTAAATGGCTAGAAATAGATTTTTTTTTTTAGTTTTTTTTTGTTTACCGCAGACTGGCAATTCCAGAGACTGATAGAAAAAGAAAGTAGTGTATTAGCAGACATAGGCAAAATTAGCAGGTTGTCAGGATTGTGCTGCCTACAGTGTGTGACGCGTGGTTTGTGAGTGGTAGTTATAGTAGAGATTGGAAAACATCTGTCATAAAAACTGAAACAGAAGTGAAACAAGTTGTAGGAAAGAGGACGAATAAAATGGTACTTATGTCCCTTGTCGGTATGCTTGCTCTGTGGAGTCGCACAGGTATAGTCTCTGGTCTTTACATTCTTCGGTCTTAACATGAGGGCTGCTGACAAACCTTTTCTATACCCGTCTGACAAAACTGAAATTGAATTCAGCTGGACATGCTTTACTGTTTATCACATGCTTTACTGTTTATCCCAACTGCTCCCCGGGCGCCGCAGCAAAAAATGGCTGCCCACTGCTCCGGGTGTGTGTTCACGGTGTGTGTGTGTGTTCACTGCTGTGTGTGTGCACTTTGGATGGGATAAATGCAGAGCACTAATTCCGAGTATGGGTCACCATACTTGGCCACTTGTCACTTCGCTTTCACTTTCACAACAAAGGGCCAAGCAAGCGCACGTAACTGACTAGGTACATGATACAGCACGAGACCAAACGTGACGTTTTAAAATCTGAACCATGTATGTGTGTATGTATTTATTTGTTTGTTTATTTTTTTGTTTATTTGGAAGAAGAAATATGTAGAATATAACGGTGTCCAGTGTTTTCTAAATTGAATGGTTGAATGGAACATTAAGCTTTAATCCAAGCAGATTCAAGAAAGCAGTGACTCAAAAATTAGGCAATACCATTTCAGTTTCTCCTGACACAGAGGTGTATAGCAGATATTTAATCATAATACAAAGCCTTGGCGTTGATATAAAAATGTTTGTGGAAGTACATATTACCCCATATAATGCTGTATATAGCCCTATTTGGACAGTAGTTTTTTCTCATGGGGATGTAAGGAAATTTCTACATTTACAGGGACTAATCTATGATTTTATTGCCATCCAAATCCAAAATGTCAGTTTTTTTTTTTTTTTTTTCCTCCCACCACCCCAACAGCTTTAACTGCGCTCTCACACTTTGCTTTGAAACTCTGTTGACGCCTAAGTTGCACTTAATGTTTTGTGCTTTTGTTTTTCTCTTTTAGGTAGGCAGGTGAAAATGGCGTTTATTCACTCAGCTGCTAAGCCACCTAGAAATGTGAGGATCCAGCAGGAGATTCACGGCACAGCCGGCCCCGTGACACTACCTCACCCAACAGTCAGACCCAGGTCAGTTCAGACCAGATTAGGCTGGAAGGGCCACAATCAGCCCTTTTGGTGAAAGAGCCAGCTGTGTGTACTTGCATCACAGTTATAGAATTAACAAAACAACTGTGTAAATATCATCATGCAGTGTAAGAAAAAAATCAGTAGAAAAATGGGAAAGGTACTTTTCTGCAGGGACATTTGTTATAGTAATTGTTTACCCAAAAACAAAAAAATTACACAGGCCATCTAAGATATAGATTGGTTTGTTTCTTCATCAGAACAGATTTGGAGAAATGCAGCATTCCATCACTTGCTCACCAGTGTGAGCAAGTGATGTAATGCTAAATTTCTCCAAATCTGTTTCTATGAAGAAACAAACTCATTTACATCTTGTATAGCCAGAAGATGAGCATGTTGTCAGCAATTTTTAATTTCTATTTACGGACATTTCCTTTTAACCCTAAAATGCAACACAATGCATTTGTCAAAAATCAATATGGAAAATTCCTTCATATGAGTATAGTTCATTGGACCCTTTTTTTTTTTAGCGAGTGGAAAGTAAGTGATCTTGATATAACTCCATTTCAGTGAACTGAAAACAAAGGGTTTTTCCTCCTCCATTGTCACTGAATAGTCACTGTGCAGACAAATATCATTCAAAGAAAATCTATCACTCCACCCCACAGTAGTGTGAAACCCAGTGAGAATCGGGGAAGATCTGGCTTCAGTGAGCCTTCAAAACCCTCCACGAACAACTCTGGCCAAGCCCAAGACCCCAGAAAGTTTAAAAGTGAGTTTTCACATGTAATCAATTGTGCCTCTAAATACCACACTTTACTCAGCAGTTGTCAATCTGTATTCCAATAATTATAGTATTTGTAATTGTAATAGTAGCTCAAAACAGCACAATATTAGCATCTGCTAGTTTATCTGGTTTGCATATTTGAGTGAGAGACCTTTATCACACATTTCCAACAGTTAAACCACTGTAACGGTTAACGGTAAAGCTGTGTGACATCAGATTTTATTTACAGCTTTATTTATACAATTCTAGAAATGTTTTATTTTAAATCATTAGATTACATGTTTTATAAGAGTTGCTTCCAAATGCTCTAATTGTTTTGCTCAGTGATTTTGCTTGTTTTTTTGTAAGTGCTTGTCTTGTATGTTCACAGGAGTGGCGCCCATGATGGCAAAGTCCCTGAAGGCCTTTAAAAAGCAGCTTAGTCGCAGATGAATTTAGGAGATTACATTGAAAATATACCACCCCTCGCCCACCCTTATGGTTTAAATAGTTTAGAGAGTATTTTCCCCCCCGATTGTAATTTGTAATTCCACAAGATGCTTACAGGATTGATGAAATTTGATCAACTTCATACTTATTTGTATGAACAATAATTGCACTTTAAAATCAAGCTGTCTTTTTGTATTGACTTTTTTTTTTCTATCAAGACAGACACAGTATGAATTCTGAAATTAAAACTATAATAACCACAAAATATGTTGTTTGCTATGGTGCTTGTGTCATGTGTACTATCGAACCCAAATGCATTTGTCTCCGTCTAGTGGATGTGGGAGGCAATTCAGTTCCCTCCTAGACCAGTGATTCATTCTTAAATGGTGTCAAGTCACTTTTATTTATATAGTGCTTTATACAATACAGATTGTGTCAAAGCAGCTTTACAGTATTAAACAAGAAAATAGTGTGTCAATCCAAGGACAGTATATACATTCAATTTTTCAGTGATGTCATCGTCCAGCTCAGTTAAATTTAAATAGTATCTGTGCAATCAAGTCGACAATATTGCCAGAAATTAAGTGTCCCCAACTAAGCAAGCCAAAGGCGACAGCGGCAAGGAACCATCTGTGACAGAAATGGAGAAAAAACCTTGAGAGAAACCAGGCTCAGCCTCTTGCCAGACGAAACCAGAATGGTTTAAATCCAGACTGCAACTGACGACAGAATTTTGTAGAGGACTCGTCTGGTTCTCGTGGTCTTGTGTCGATGGTCGTCTATTTGATGAGGTCTTCTCAGGGGATCTGTCTTTGGGGCTCATCTAGTTGACATGGTCTCCACTGACATTCAGGGCTTTGACACAATCTGTATTGTTAAAAGCGCTATATAAATAAAGGTGACTTGACTTGGCTGTAGAGGTCATCTCTAGGTGCTGATCCACCATCTGATCTGGATATGGACTGGATCTGGGCAGATACGGTGACCTCTGAATAAGAATAAAACGGACTAATATTAGCGTAGATGCCATTCTTCTTACGATGTAGCGAGTACATCGGTTGTTATGGGAAGTGTTCCTGGTTCCTGTTGACCTAATAAATGCAGCCTAACAATCCTTCAAAGGATTTGAATTGTAGAAATGTGGTTGTGTATTGTGTATGCCAGGTAAAAGAGATAGGTCTTTAATCTAGATTTAAACTGACAGAGTGTCTCTGCCTTCTGAACAACGAACGCTAGGTAGGTTATTCCAGAGTTTGGGAGCTAAATAGGAAAAGGATCTGCCGCCCGCAGTTGATTTTGATATTCTAGGTATTATCAAATTGCCAGAGTTTTGAGATCGCAGTGGATGTGAAGGACTATAATGCAATAAGATCTTGCTCAAGCACTGAGGTGCTAAACCATTCAGGGCTTTATAAGTAATTAGCAAGATTTTAAAATGTATTTGTTGTTCAATAGGGAGTCAGTGCAGAGTTGACAGAACCAGGCTAATATGGTCATACTTCCTGGTTCTAGTAAGAACTCTAGCTGCTGCATTTTGGACCAGCTGGAGTTTGTTTGTTAAGCGCGCAGAGCAACCACCCAATAAAGTATTACAATAATCTAATCTTGATGTCATGAACACATTAATTAACATTTCTGCATTTGACATTGAGAGCATAGGTCATAATTTTGATTTATTTTTAAGATGGAAAAGTGTGGTTTTACAAATGCTAGAAACGTGGCTTTCAAAGGAACGATTGCTATCAAATAGCACACCTAGGTTCCTAACTGATGAAGAATTGTCATCAAGTCGTGGCCTAATGGACTTTTGGTAGTACCTAGGATAGCAAAGTCCACTAAAGGAGGTAGAGCTTTTTCGCATTTGGCTCCCAAACTCTGGAATAGCCTTCCTGATAACGTTCGGGGTTCAGACACACTCTCTCTGTTTAAATCTAGATTAAAGACACATCTCTTTAGCCAAGCATTCAAATAATGCATCTCATAATCTTGTACTGCAGTTATATCTGATCAAATGCACATTATTATTCTTTAGTTTGGGTTAAACAAATCAATTTTGCTTGGTTGGAACAGCAGCTACGCTAATTATGTCTCTATTTGTTTCTCTGTTTCTG
>NW_015552560.1:458028-460881 GCF_001515605.1 Sinocyclocheilus anshuiensis
ACATCTCTTTGGCCAAGCATTCAAATAATGCATCTCATAATCTTTTACTGCAGTTATATCTGATCAAATGCACATTATTATTCTTTAGTTTGGGTTAAACAAATCAATTTTGCTTGGTTGGAACAGCAGCTACGCTAATTATGTCTCTATTTGTTTCTCTGTTTCTGTCACGGGATTGACATCCCGTGGTAACTAGGATTTACACAAGCTTCAGTCTGGATCCAGAACACCTGAGAAGAGATGATGCCAACCCCTCAGAGGACCTCAGATGATGCCAACCCTGAAACAACATACAGAACTACCACATTTTGCTATAAGTTTGATTGCATCATATAATAATTGCTGTTAATAGTGTTCATCGTCTGTTTTATTACGTCTTAAATTGATTTTTCCGTACTGCTGGTTCGTCTGGCAGAGGAGAACTGGCCCCCCCGACTGAGCCTGGTTTCTCCCAAGGTTTTTTCTCCATTCTGTCACCGATGGAGTTTTGGTTCCTTGCCGCTGTCGCCTCTGGCTTGCTTAGTTGGGGACACTTCATTTCCAGCGATATCGTTGACTTGATTGCAAATGATTGCAAAGATACTATTTAAACTGAACTGAGCTGGATGATGACATCACTGAATTCAATGATGAACTGTCTTTAACTGAAAAATGAGTGTTTACTATTGTCATTTTGCATTATTGACACACTATTTTCCTAATTAATTCTGTTCAGTTGCTTTGACACAATCTGTATTGTTAAAAGCGCTATATAAATAAAGGTGACTTGACTTAATGGTTAGAGAGTTGGACTTGTAACCCAAAGGTTGCGGGTTCGAGTCTCGTACCGGCAGGGATTGTAGGTGGGAGGAGTGAATGTACAGCTCTCTAATTCAATACCATGACTGAGGTGCCCTTGCGCAAGGCACCGAACCCCAACCCCCAACTGCACCGCAGCAAAAATGGCTGCCCACTGCTCCGGGTCGGTGTTCACAGTGTGTGTGTGTGTGTGTGTGTGTGTTCACTGCTGTGTGTGTGTGTGTGTGTGTGTGTGTGTGTGTGTGTGTGTGTGTGTGTGTGTGCACTGCTGTGTGTGTGCACTTTGGATGGGATAAATGCAGAGCACTAATTCCGAGTATGGGTCACCATAATTGGCCTCATGTCACTTCACTTTCACTTTCAAGTGTTAGACAATGTTCTAGGTTATTACATGCAGAGGTTTCTGATAATTAACACCTTTTTTTTTTTTTTTCATAATTTAGCAGTAGCAGTAGGAAATTACTAGTCATCAAGTTTTTTATATTAACTATACATCCGTTAGTTTTGCAAATTGGTATGCTTCATCGGGCCATGAAGAAATATAGAGCTGAGTATCATCAGCATAACAGTGAAAGCCAACACCATGTTTCCTGATGATATCTCCCAAGGGGAGACAAGGCTAGTACTGAGCCTTGTGGCACTCCATACTGCACTAGTGATCGATATGATACCTCTTCATTCACTGCTATGAATTGATGGTGGTCAGATAAGTACGATTTGAACCATGCCAATGCAATTCCACTAATGCCAATATTATTTTCTAGTCTATTCAACAGAATATTGCGGTCGATAGTCTCGAATGCAGCGCTAAGATCCAGTAGCACTAATAAAGAAATACAACCACGATCGGATGATAAGAGCAGGTCATTTGTAACTCTGATGAGAGCAGTCAGAACTATCCAGTAGCACTAATAAAGAAATACAACCACGATCGGATGATAAGAGCAGGTCATTTGTAACTCTAATGAGAGCAGTCTCAGTACTACGATACGGTCTAAATCCTGACTGGAAATCCTCAGAGATACCACTTTTCTCTAAGAAGGAATATAATTGTAAGGATACTGCCTTTTCTAGTATTTTTGACAGAAAAGGGAGATTTGAGATCGGTCTGTAATTAACTAATTCTTTAGGATCAAGTTGTGTGTGTGTGAGTGTGTTTTTTAATGAGAGGCTTAATAACAGCCAGTTTGAACGTTTTTTGGGACATATCCTAATGACAATGACTAATTAATAATATTCAGAAGAGGATCTATGACCTCTTTTAGTAGCTAGGATGGTATAGGGTCTAACATACATGTTGTTGGTTTAGATGATTTAACAAATTTATACAATTCTTCCTCCCCTCTCCTTTCTAAAAGGAAATGTTTAAGTACCTAAGTAAATGTACTTACTTATGCAATAAGAAATTGTTTATATTAGCTACGGGTACGGGCAGAAAATGTACGATGTACGAACGTCTAAAACAAAATGATAAATGTTACAAACTTAGTAAATCCAGGAAATATGGATTGAGTCATAAAGTAGATTGGTAAGGTTGCGGGTTCGAGTCTCGTACCGGCAGGGATTGTCGGTGGGGGTTGTGAATGTACAGCGCTCTCTCCCACCTTCAATACCATGACTGAGGTGCCCTTGAGCAAGGCACCGAACACCCAACTGCTCCCCGGGCGCTGCAGCAAAAAAAATGGCTGCCCACTGCTCCGGGTGTGTGTTCACTGCTGTATGTGTGCACTTTGGATGGGATAAATGCAGAGCACTAATTCCGAGTATGGGTCACCATACTTGGCCACATGTCACGTCACTTTCACTTTAATGTTAACTAATGATCCTTATTGTAAAGTGTTACCAAACAAATATTACAAACCTACTAAATTATTAGTATATTGATTTATATTTTTAATTACGAATCATTGTGTAGTGTTCAAATGTTTTAATCTGAATGTGGCAGGATAAATTATTTAATCTGATTGGTTGGTTGGGGTATGATTGGCAGACCAATGAGGTGGTAGCAGCCGTACTATTTTAGGACCTTTATTTTGACGGGGGGGGGTACGTTCC
>NW_015552560.1:461017-461231 GCF_001515605.1 Sinocyclocheilus anshuiensis
GGGCAGGTGGGTGAATGCTGGCCGGTAGACTGAGTTGCGGCACCGGTAGTGAGTAGCCATACAGCTGTGCGTCTAGTGTTGGTTGAACATAACTCGTAAAGGGGAAATATCAAGATTTTCAAGCCCTGTTCCTAGCAAGGACTTTTTGCGACGACGCTGCTGTTTTGCTTATGGATATATATATATATATTTTTTTTTTTTTTTTTTTTTTTTT
>NW_015552560.1:461241-466571 GCF_001515605.1 Sinocyclocheilus anshuiensis
GCGACGACGCTGTTGTTTTGCTTATGGATATATATATATATTTTTTTTTTTTTTGATCGTGTCGTTTACGGTCATCTGTGCGATTAACGGTTTTGCTGCTCTGCGAGTCGCTGGGGCTGTTAACACTAGCTTCTGAGCATTGTGTCTGCAGGGCTTTCTACTAGTTTCATTTCTTTGATTTAATTTCCTTTGTCAACAGAGTAAATTGTTGCTATATTTATTGGATTCGTTTTGTGGCTATTTTGTTTTTTTGTGTTGGTTTTGATTTATTTTGCAGCTATATTATAGCATTAGTTTATTTTTCTGGCTATGTATTGTTTATTGTAAAGTGTTTTTTTTCATTATTAATTGCCTCATTTTTCTAGTGCCATTTAGGCGCTGGTTATTTGTCTGTCTTGTATGTGGTATCATCCGGAGGCCTGAGTGTCAAGGCTGCTACAACACAGTGTCTGTAAACTTATTGTTTTGGTAGCTCTTTTTATTTATAATATTTAGTATGATTTTCTTTTGAATTTCTTTATAAATGTTTCTCTCCATAGGGGCCAGTGTGGATTTGTGTGGAACGGGTGAGGCTAGCTGCTTTCATTCGGTGGTGTTTCACGGTGTGCTGTGTGTGTGCTTTGATACAACTTCCCTAGGGTGGGTGTGCGTGGTGTCTGATGGGGTGTGAACTGTTGTCCTCACCTTGTTGTTTGTATGGGAGGGGTACAGGTGCCCTGTTTGATCGCTACTGGCTCCATGGTGTCTACAATTACGGAAAGTTATTTTTTGGAACAGCTTGCACCATGGGGCCAGGATCGTCTCAGGGCATGTCAGTGGTTGCAGCTCCGTGCGGCCAACGGGTCGTTGATACCGTATGTTGGCTATGTTGAGTTGGACGTTGAGCTTTGCGGTCAGATAATTCCAGGATGTGGTGTGCTGGTTGTAGGGGATCCTCCTGGTGGCACCAGTACCCAAGTCCCTGGTATTTTGGGGATGAATGTGTTGAGCCGGTGCTATCAGGAGCTCTTTGGGCAGCACGGTACCGCCCTATTTGATGCACCTTCGGTGTTAGGGGCTTCTAAGCCAGTGTTTCAAGCATTACAACATTGACAGGTAAGTGCTGTCCCTACAGATAGCCGGGAGCTTTGCGGTCAGGTAATTCCAGGATGTGGCGTGCTGGTTGTCAGAGATCCTCCTGGGGGCACCGGTGCTCAAGTCCCTGGTATTTTGGGGATGAATGTGTTGAGCCGGTGCTATCAGGAGCTCTTTGGGCAGCACGGTACCGCCCTATTTGATGCACCTTCTGTATTAGGGGCCTCTAAGCCAGTGTTTCAAGCATTACAACACTGTTGTCAGGTAAGTGCTGTCCCTACAGATAGCCGGGTAGGCAAGGTGCGATTGCAGGGTCGCAGTGCGCGTTGTGTTCCGGTCGGCACAATGAAAGATGTGGCTGCTACTTGCTCTGGGCACTTTGCTGGGGAAAACGTGCTTTTTGAACCACCAGAAACTGAGTTGCCTGCAGGTCTTTTAGCATCACCTGCATTAACGCGAGTGACTCGGGGCACGGTTTATGTACCTGTCATTAACGTAGGTAAGACTGACATAATGCTTTTTCGGAACGCTGTCTTGGGCACGTTGCACTGTGTATTTATTGTGACTATGCCCCCTGGCGTCTCAGAAATTAAATCTGTTTCTGCGGCGGTAAATCTTCAGATTCCTACTGTTCTCCCTCCAATGCAGGAACAAATCAAGAGTCTTGATTTGTCGGTGTTAACAGAGACCAAACAGGAGCAGGTAAGGTCTCTGTTGTTAAAGTTTCATATGGTCTTCTCGGCGCATGAAGGCGATTTGGGATGTACTCAACTTCTGTCTCATGACATCCCTTTGACTGACTCTGTCCCAGTACGACAACGGTACCGGCGGATACCTCCATCTGAGTACGATGTGGTAAAAACACACATAAACCAGTTGCTGGAAACAAACATTATTAGAGAGAGCTGTAGTCCTTACGCCTCCCCCATCGTGTTGACCAAAAAGAAGGATGGCACTTCCCAGTCTCTTCTTCTGTATTTGGACGATATAGTAGTGTTTTCCTCCTCTGTGACACAACACCTAGAGCGGTTAGAGGTGGTTTTGAGTCGGCTGGAGCGGGAGGGGTTGAAGGCTAAATTAACCAAATGTGTGTTTTTCCAGCAAGAGGTAAGTTATCTGGGACACGTGATTTCTGCCAAAGGGGTGTCGACAGATCCAAGCAAGATAGAGGCAGTGAGGCAATGGCAGTGCCCCACGGGGGTGGCAGAGCTCCGTTCATTCCTGGGGTTCGCCAGTTATTATAGGCGGTTTGTAGAGGGTTTTGCCAAGTTGGCGGCTCCTCTGCGCCGGCTTGTAGCTGAGTTTGCAGGTCGTAAGCCCAGGGCTCGAGCAGAGTCGAGTTTTGGGGCGGCATGGACAGAGCAGTGTCGGGAGCTTCGAGGAGTTGAAGAGTAGGCTCACCTCTGCCCCTGTATTGGCTTATGCGGACTTCTCCCTTCCCTTTATCCTGGAGGTAGATGCTAGCCATGGTGGATTGGGAGCAGTTTTGTCCCAGCAACAGGGAGGGAAGGTGTGGCCTATAGCTTATGCTAGCCGCAGTCTTAGGCCCACTGAGCGCAACATGTCAAACTACAGCTCTATGAAGTTGGAATTTCTGGCGCTCAAGTGGGCTATGACTGAGAAGTTCAGAGAATATCTGTTGGGGCAGAGGTGTGTCGTCTTCACTGATAACAATCCCCTCAGCCACCTGAATACTGCTAAGCTCGGGGCCACGGAGCAGCGGTGGGCTGCGCAATTGGCTGCCTTTGATTTTGAGCTGAGGTATCGTTCCGGAAGGAGCAACCGGAATGCGGATGCTCTCTCCCGGCAGGGTCCCTCTAGTCAGGGTGAGTTGGCGCCGGACTTCTCCCTTCCCTTTATCCTGGAGGTAGATGCTAGCCAGGGTGGATTGGGAGCAGTTTTGTCCCAGGAACAGGGAGGGAAGGTGCGGCCTATAGCTTATGCTAGCCGCAGTCTTAGGCCCACTGAGTGCAACATGTCAAACTACAGCTCGATGAAGTTGGAATTTCTGGCGCTCAAGTGGGCTATGACTGAAAAGTTCAGAGAATATCTGTTGGGGCAGAGGTGTGTCGTCTTCACTTATAACAATCCCCTCAGCCACCTGAATACTGCTAAGCTCGGTGCCACGGAGCAGCGGTGGGCTGCGCAATTGGCTGCCTTTGATTTTGAGCTGAGGTATCGCTCCGGAAGGAGCAACCGGAATGCGGATGCTGTCTCCCGGCAGGGTCCCTCTAGTCAGGGTGAGTTGGAACCATTACTGCCTGGTACCACTCTCCCAGCCATGGTAAGGCAGGCTGGTGTAACAGGAGTGGGTTCTCAAGCAGCAGTCACTGTGCTGCCGGGTTTGGCTGTGGATATGCAGTCATTACAGTGGGAGGATCCTGTTATAGGTGAAATGTTGAGGTTTTGGAGGCGCGGGGTCCCTCCTAGTGCAGAGGAGCGTCGGCAGCTGTCCAGGGCTGTGGTGAGTCTGCTACGGCAATGGAGCCATTTGTGTGAGCAGGATGGGGTGTTGCATCGACGTGTGTTCCGCTCGGATGGGGGAGAAGAGGCACTTCAGGTGGTGTTACCATCACTATTGCGTCATGAAGTGCTGACACTGTTACATCAGGAGCATGGGAACCAAGGGGTGGAACGTACCACTGAATTGGTGCGGCAGCGGTGCTATTGGCCGGGTCTGACATCGGATGTGGCACAATGGTGCCGAGAGTGTGAGCGGTGCCAGGCCGCCAAAGATACCCAACTCCATCCTAGTAGCTTCATGGGCCATCTTTTTGCCTTTAGGCCAAATGAAATCCTGGCCATAGATTTTACCGTTTTGGAGCCAACTCGTTCGGGGCTGGAGAACGTACTGGTTATGACTGACGTCTTTACGAAGTACACCTTAGCCGTGCCTAAACGAGATCAACGGGCGGAAACAGTGGCCCAAGTTTTGGCGGTGGAATGGTTCTATAAGTTTGGTGTCTCCAGTCGGATCCATTCTGACCAGGGCCGTAATTTTGAGTCCTCCCTAGTACAGCAGCTTTGTGCGAAAGGTGGAAAAATCTCGCACTACCCCTTATCATCCAGCGGGGAATGTGCAGTGTGAGTGCTTTAATAGGACATTGCACAATCTTTTGCGTGCCCTGTCCAGGAAAATGGACTGGGCCTTATGCCTTCCACAAGTGCTGTTCTGTTACAACACTACCCCTCATCAGGCGACTGGCGAATCACCATATTTTTTAATGTTTGGGCAAGAGCCAAGACTCCCGGTGGACTTCCTTCTGGGTAGAGTCCAGGACGTTGGGGTTGGTAGTGTGCATGAGTGGATGAGGGAACATCAGGCTAGGCTTCAGGTGGCTTTTGAGGGAGCAAGGGGACGACTGGAAGCTGCTGCTGGTCGCCGGAAGGCGCATCATGATGCCCACGTCCTTGAGGCACCACTGGGGGAGGGCTAGTTAGTTTATTTACTTGAGTATGGCATGAGAGGTCGCCATAAAATCCAGGACCTGTGGAGCCCGGTGGTGTATCAGGTCGTGAAGGCACCCAAGGGGGGTGGGGTCCACTGGTGCAATACACCATTGCACCAGTGGACAATTTGGGAAAGACGAGATGTGTTCATCGCTTGGCTTTGAAGGCCCGGATCCAGAAGGAGGGTCCGGTTCCAGCCTTGACAGTTCCCCCTGTTTTGGAGGACGAGGTGCCTTCAGCAGAAATCTCATCAGAAGATGTCGATCTGCTTATGTTAGTGCCAGTAACCTCTTCGGGGAGTCAGGGGCCAGTCCCTCAGGTGCTGGTTTCCCTGGACGTTTCTACCTCACAGAGTATGGGGAGACTGATGGGGAGAACCCAGTTGTCAGGGGCCATGAGGTACCTGATTGTGTATCCGGTGTATCACCGGGGCCTGCTAGTTTGCTGGAGGACCAGTCAGGTATGGCTGGTGTTCCCTTGAGGAGAACTGGGCGAACCACTGCGGGCTACCACTCGAATCTGCACCGTCTACCACAGGCCGTTGAGGGAGGCACGAAAGCAGCCACAGTACAAGGCCCTATATCTAATGGGATCTCTATTTGGTTTAGGCCATGGGACACCGGACAGGATTATCCCATGAGTAGGTGTCGTTGGGTTATCGTCGGGACGTCGATTAAAAAAAATAGGGGGTAGAATGTGGCAGGATAAGTTATTTAATCTGATTGGTTGGTTGGGGTGTGATTGGCAGACCAATGAGGTGGTAGCAGCCGTACTATTTTAGGACCTTTATTTTGACGGGGGGGACG
>NW_015552560.1:466693-472222 GCF_001515605.1 Sinocyclocheilus anshuiensis
GTTTTTTTGTGTTGGTTTTGATTTATTTTGCAGCTATATTATAGCATTAGTTTATTTTTCTGGCTATGTATTGTTTATTGTAAAGTGTTTTTTTTTCGTTATTAATTGTCTCATTTTTCTAGTGCCATTTAGGCGCTGGTTATTTGTCTGTCTTGTATGTGGTGTCATCCGGAGGCCCGAGTGTCAAGGCTGCTACAGCACAGTGTCTGTAAACGTATTGTTTCGGTGGCTCTTTTTATTTATAATACTTAGTATGATTTTCTTTTGAATTTCTTTATAAATGTTTCTCTCCCTAGGGGCCAGTGAGGACTTAGCTGCTTTCATTCGTACAACACAGTGTCCGTAAACTTATTGTTTCGGTAGCTCTTTTTATTTATAATATTTAGTATGATTTTCATTTGAATTTCTTTATAAATGTTTCTCTCCCTAGGGGCCAGTGAGGACTTGTGTGGAACGGGGGAGGCTAGCTGCTTTCATTCGGTGGTGTTTTGGTGTGCTGTGTGTGTGCTGTGATACAGCTTCCCTAGGGTGGGTGTGCGTGGTGTCTGATGGGGTGTGAACTGAGGTGGGTTTTGGACGACCTCCTGAGTTGCAGCCGGCCTGCCTTGTTCCCATTACTCCTGGCCCTGGGAACTATTTCTACCATTGTGGGTGTGTTTCATGAGAGAGAATTTTACTTGATGCCGGTGATTTTATAACAAAGTGTATTTCTTGTATTGATACTCACGTCTCCCTTATTTCCTCGCCTTCAATTGGTGAAACTTACCTGTGTGTCTTTTTATTGGGAGTTATTTCCCTGACCTCCCACCAGGGTGGCGTAGTCGGATAAATCTAATTGTGGTTAACATTTCCTTCCATTTGGTAGTGCCACATAAAGAAAAATGAAATATAATTTATAACATTCCTGTACAACACACCTAAACTAACATTCAAATATAAACCAGTAGAGTAATCCGTAAAGTTTTCCTCAGTCTACATTGAACACATAATAAAAATAACATAAAAATAAAGTTCCATTATTGAATACATGCAGCCAAAGATCATGTGACTTGCAAATGTTAGATTGCTCATTTGAATTAGCACAATCTAACACAATCCAAAAAATAACACAAAAAATAAGCACTTAATTTTATTAGTAGGTTCATCAATTACATTTTACAGTGTAGCTGTCATAAGTTCACCAGCCAGTCACCAGCTCAGGACTCCATCTCCCAGAATCCTCCCCGGCTCACACCTGCTCTCAGTCCTCGATCACCATCATCTGGAGTCTAATTCCCTGCACCTGTCACTGCTTGTCAAGCTCCCTTTATCCTTGCACTCTCCTCGCTGTCACATTGTCAAGTCACCTTTATTTATATAGCGCTTTTAACAATACAGATTGTGTCAAAGCAACTGAACAGCATTAATTAGGAAAATAAGTGTGTCAATAATGCAAAATGACAATAGTAAACACTCATTTTTCAGTTAAAGGCAGTTCATCATTGAATTCAGTGATGTCCCAGCCATTGAGTGACAAGAGTCTGCTATGCATCTCATCGCCACGGTAAACAGGGAGGGGACCAGAGCATATTACAGTGTCTGACATTGTCTGGTCTCACAGTTGGCTATGCGATTACCTACCTGCTAGTTGCTCCAGCGTTTTGCTCCCTGTTGTCCTCCGTTCCAGCGCTCCATCGTCTTCATGCTCCGCTGTTCCCCTGGTATCCCCTGGAAAAGGAAAAGGACTCAGTTACTCACAGATAAGACCCGCTAACCCTTGCTACTCCCCAAATTCTCACCTGGACTCTTTGCCTTGCTTTCTTCTACCTGCCAGTGATCAATAAAACCTGCTTTTGTTTGCACCTACCTCTGTGTCCCCCTGTATATTTGCTGACAGTAGCAGAGAACTTTCCCAAGGTACCACTAGAAAATATGTAGTGTGAAGAAGTGTTTTCTAAATTGTATGCAAATTAGTAAGCAAATGATTACTGCTTTATAACATAATTTTACAGTGGTGGATGTTGTTGCTTGTGTAGTTAAATTATTAACTCATCTCATCTATTCACTGAAGAATATTAAAACAAGATTGTGGATTAAAGGTTTTTATTCTTTATTCTTTCTTAGCAGTTGCTGTCCTGTAAGGTAATAAAATGAATTTGTGCCAGTTTAAACCTGAGATTTTAATATTTAAAGGGGTCATATGACGTTGCTGAAAACATTATTTTGTGTATTTGGTGTAATGAAATGTGTTTATGCGGTTTAAGGTTCAAAAAACACTATTTTCCACATACTGTACATTATTGTTTCTCCTCTATGCCCCGCCTTTCTGAAACACGTCGATTTTTACAAAGCTCATTATTCTGAAAAGCGCAGTGTGCTCTGATTGGCCAGCTATCCAGTGTGTTGTGATTGGCCGAATACCTCAAGCGTGTGACAAGTGTTACGCCCCTTAGCAGGTTCATGAAACTTTCCTCCGTAAAATGCACTGCACACACTTGAATATTTGGATTGAAGTTTCTGGAACAGTGTTGTAAATAAAACTTAACCACTGATTTCTAGTTGTGTCCTCTTTTGGAAGGCCAAACAAAGTAGTTTGGCTTTCGCAACGAAACACAACATCTCCATGATATGGCGGCGGCAACAACAATACTACAGTGAGTTACGCCTTCTTTCTTTGCGTATACATTTGGGCGGTGTTATGCAAATCCCCACACAGTGACGTAGACATGTGGGGGCGTGTTTGAACGAGGTGCTTTAGGAAGGCATGCATGAGCGTTCACTTTTATAAAGAATATCTCTTTGGGTTTGACACTTTAATCTTTGCGAGTTTACGGATATCTGTATGCACGAACAGCTTGTAACACTCCAAAGACAAAAGAAAACATGAAATCGCATCATATGACCCCTTTAAGATATCCGATTGTCTGTATACTGAAATTTATTCTGGTATCAATAATGTTACAAACCTCATGTTTACAAAAAAATCATGTGACATACAATCTTGTTGAATCATTGTCCTTATAACCTTTTTTTTTTTTCATCATAAAAGGAGCAGAAAGGCGATGGAAAACGTGGTACAGTCAGTTTGTTCCTGCAGGAATCAGTTGATGACATCATTTCATCTGTCTCTGGCAATTTAATGTTATTAAAGTTCCATGCATGTCCATGACTGCATGGTTTCAAACTATTATTATTATTATTGCTATATTGCTACTATTAACCCTCAAGCGTCCTTCGTATAGCAGCTCTCAATTGGTCCTTTGTGGGCAAATTTGGGCACAAAGGTCTCAGGTGTGATCCCAATTATTATTATTTTTTTAAATAAATGTTATATCACTATCGTCAATAAAATAAAAACAATCAATTTATGAATTTTTTGGTGTATTTTGGTGGTTTATTTATTTACCTCTAAAAGTAAAATAATATGCTTATTTTTATTCTATATTTAATATTATTTTTATTCAGAAAGAACTTTGGTGATATCTGGTGACATATGATGGTATAAAAATATAAAAATATTACAAATATCAGTATCCACTATTTGCCTGTACTCAATGGCTGCATATAGGCTGAAATCTATGAACCATTGTTGTAATGAATGTAACCTCTTAAGTTTTAGATTTTATCAAAAGTTAAAATTGTAGAATTAAAAAAAAAGAAAAAAAAAACATTTGTGTTGGGTGAGACTATACAAAGATGCCAAAATATGCTTACAGACAAATCTTACCATGCTATAAGGAAAAATAGAAGACAGAGTAATCATTTATTTATATATATATATATATATATATAAATAACAACAAATTTCAATAAATCAAAAAAGTAAAATGGTACCAAACAGGTAAGAAAAAGCAATAAACCTAGCAAGTAGCATATTTCAGACGTTTTGTTTGGAATCATCAACACATCTTGCAGTAGGACTTTGATCTGACTTTGAAGTGTGTGTGTGTGTGTGTGTGTGCACGCACAGTGGCTGATTAGCACATTCAAAAAAAAAATCAGTCATTGGCTCATTCAATTCTTTGTTTTTGTGTGTGTGAGTGACTGTTTTTATTCGACAAAATAAAAAATAATAAAAAAACCTGCTCATTCAATGATTTGTACATGTGTGTGCGTGTGCGCACTGGTTTGGGTGGTTTATGAGGACACAAATTTGTATAATGACATGGGTATGACATAGGTATTACAATATGAAGGTGGTTTATGAGGACACTTCCTGTGTCTCTGTAATTCAAAAGGCTTAAAAAAACATACTAAATGGATTTTTTTTTTTAATCTAAAAATGCACATTTCTGTGCACATTCCTCAAGTTTTCTGTGAGGGGTAGGTTTAAGTGTAGCGTGATAGAAAATACAGTTTGTACAGTATAAAAACCATTACGCCTATGGAATGTCCCCATAAAACATGGAAGCACAATCTCTCTCTCTCTCTGTGAGTGTGTGCATGCACGCACATTATGTGTACTGTTAATGAAGAATATTGATATCAACGTGTGTGTGTGTGTGTTGTGTGTGTGTGTGTGTGTGTGTGAGTGTGAGTGTGGGCCACATTGAGAATGTTGTATAAGCTCACCCCTTGTATAAGCTCACAGTATGCATGATCTGCATTGTGTTGAATTTATTGATTTTTATTGGACAAATAAAAAAAAATGCTCTGAATTATAATATTTCGCATTAATTTCCTATGGGTGCCCACTTTTGTCCACGAAGGACAAATTATAATTTTTTTTAATAAGTTATATACTTTTATAAGTTATATACTTTTTTTTTTTTCAACCACTTAACTTTGTTGAATCGAGTCCATTTTGTGTATGTGTGTGTGTTCAGGTGGCAAACTTTGGAAAAGTAGCTGAGTCTTGAAAGCTATTTTTAAAAAACCAAACGATTTTGCCCACATTTGTCCCGAAGGATGCTTGAGGGTTAATAATAATGATAAACATCTAATAAAAAGTTAATCTATTATCTGTTGTTTTAAATACATTTCCAAGAAAACTTAACCGAATGTCAAAATATGAAGAACAAACAATATAACCTGTTGCATTACACAGTTGCAAATCTGGCAGTTGTCTTTTTATGTTCAGTTTTTCATAACCATAAAAAAAGCATTTAGAAAAGTGTAACACAAATAAAAGCTATGATGTAAATGAATAAGAAATAAAGTAAAATAAAATTCGGTCGATAATCAAATAAACAAATTTGTGACTGACTATACTAAACATTGTGTCATTCTTAAGATTTCCTTGCTTTCGTGGACGCATGCAAAATGTTCTTTGGATTATTCTTGAATCATACTGGATAACATAGATTGTCAAGTTTTGTGATAGACATGATGGAGGATAGATATGAATAATAAAAAAAACTTGCTGAATGTCACAACATTTCAAGGGCACCCAGGGGTGTATTCCAGAAAGCACAGTTAACTTACCGTCAGCTAAACCCTGAACTTTCGGTTGATTAACCCCAAACCTTGCTTACTCGAGGTATGTGGTTCCAAAAACGCGTCCGGAAGTATGTTCACTCAACTTACTAACAACTAACACATATATATATA
>NW_015552560.1:472369-472939 GCF_001515605.1 Sinocyclocheilus anshuiensis
GCCCAGGCGATCGGGAGATCGATGGCCAGCCTTGTGGTGCTCGAGCGCCATTTATGGTTGATGCTGATGGAGATTAAGGACGCGGATAAGATCCCCTTCCTTGATGCTCCAGTCTCTCCCAAAGGTCTTTTCGGCCCGGCAGTCGAAGGATTCGCTGAACGCTTCACAGAGGCACAGAAATCGTCCCTGCTGCCTCAGCTTGCCCTAAATCTGCGCCGACTCAGCAGCCCGCGAAACCAGCACCTGCCACCCCCGCTGTTCAGCCCACTAAAGCGCAGCAGACGCGGGGACGCTCTCGCTCGGCCAAACGCTACCCTCCTCCTAAGCGCCAGGGACCCAAGATTGCGTTGGACCCGGCGCCTCAGGCTTCATCCTGATCCGCGAGACAGGAAAAGGATGGGGTCAGATCTCGCCACGGCCGGACCGCCCCTCAAGAAGCCTCTCTTACACCTCTTGACACCCCGTTCAGCTCCGGGTGCATAGGGAAATGTGTTTTGTGTGAACAACGGGTCCGTTCATGCGCCCAAGCATTCAACCGCTGTGATAGCGGACAAAATAAAACACAAACAT
>NW_015552560.1:473033-479829 GCF_001515605.1 Sinocyclocheilus anshuiensis
TCAGCCACCTGGAGTGCCTGGGACTCAGGGTCAATTTTGCCAAAAGCTCATTGCTTCCCAGCCAACGAATCTCGTTCCTGGGAACAATCTTCGACTCAGCTCAAATGAAAGCTGTAGTCACGCCAGAACGAGCTCTGGCCATACGGAGGCTGGCGACCTCCTTCAAGATCGGTACCGCTCGCCCGCTCAAAGCGTTTCAAAGGATGCTGGGCCTCATGGCAGCAGCATCTCCAGTGTTACAGTTGGGTCTGCTGCGTATGCGCCCCTTTCAGCGCTGGTTGAAACCACGGGTTCCATTCCATGCGTGGCGTCACAGACGCCTGCATATCAGGGTGAGTCAGGCCTGTGTATCGGCCCTGACCCCCTGGAAGAACTCCCGCTGGATGGAACAGGGCATGGCCATGGGGATGATTCACAGAAGGACAGTTGTCATGTCAGACGCCTCCAACTCAGGTTGGGGTGCGCTGTGCGAGGGCATACCGACCTTCGGCCACTGGTCGAAGGCGGAAAAAGGCTTCCACATCAACTGCCTGGAAATGCTAGCAGTATGTCGAGCCTGTCAGCTCACTCACTCACACACACACACACACACACACACAAACACTAACCCTCACTCACACTAACACACACACACACAGGTTTGTTTTTATGGTTTACGGGGACTCTCCTAATGGTTTTTATACTGTACAAACCGTATTTTCTATTGCCCTACACCAACCCTACCCCTAACCCCTACCCTACCCCCCTCATAAACCACATAAACATGCACACACACACACTCTCTCTCACACACACTCATACTCACTCACTCGCACACACCCACGAACACTCACTCGCACACTAACACACACACACACACACCGAACACGAAAAAATACCATGATGAACACGCACTGTAATCAAAGCTAAAGGCACTACAATGACTTTTGATGAGTTTTTAGACCTACCTCTTTTTTTTTTGTTTTTGTTTTTTTGGCCAGACAGTGTGCAGCACATTGATCAGCCAGAAATGTTAAAAATGGCACTTCATGGCCAAAAGGTTGTGACCCCTGGTATGAATGAATTTTGAATGATACACCCAAACATATTGATATCTTTGACTTTTATTGCTTCAAAATTGTCAAAGGAGCCATTGTAGAAGCAGCTGCTGTAACTGGAGATGGACTCTTTTTGTCCAGCAGGTGGCAGGAGAAGATCCTTGATTCGGAAACTTCATTTCACCACCACTAGTGTGGGTTTTATTTTTCCCCAAAGCAGTTAAGTGCAAACCCCGCCCTGCAGATGATTTCATTGGTCAACTCAATCTCACAGCCCCCTGTCAAGAAAAGTTCAGACTTAAAAAAATAAATAATGGAGCCAATGGTTACAAACAGTAATCCTGTCTATCAGAGTGTGCTATCGGTGTTCTCCCGAGGTTCAGGTTAGGGTTCATGTTTGTTTCAGCATTGTGTAGTATAGTATAGTATAGCACTTGCATATCATTGCTCTTCTGTTGATTTTGATTGCTTCCATTGTCCTCATTTGTAAGTCGCTTTGGATAAAAGCGTCTGCTAAATGTAAATGTGTAGGCAGTCAGCACTGTGGTTGACATTACCAATGAAATCTTCAGAATCTGTGGGGTTTGTACTTAATTGATTTGCGGGAGAAAATCGCGTCCATCACTACAGGATATGTGTTATTAATGATTCTTTCATCCTGCTAATGTTGATATAAATCTGTGTATGAAAGGCTGAGTGAGTCAGATGGCCGTGGATTGAGATCTGTGTTTCTGCTCCTCAGTGTTTGGCTTCTTGTTTAACGAGAAGTGTGGGTTCAGTGCGGAGCGGCTGCAGCTGAGCAAACGCAGGGACTCTGTGGAGAGCGTGGCGGGGATGAGTTTCCTCCCCCAGGAGTGTTAGGGGAAGTGCAGTTTCTGTAGTTCAGTGTGTTATTGTTTACGCGCAGGGAGGGAGGGGGCGACAGAAAACAGGGAGGAGCCGCTGGGATTCGTGACGTCAGCCTGGAATGAGGGCGTGAATGTTCCGGGTCAGAAACTGGACTGAGAGGAAATAAACTCCGGGATCAGAAAAACACGAAATAGACATGTAACCGCTTACAAAGAAAGATACGGGACACTTCTCAGCCTTGCAATAAAAAAAGATGTTGCGAGAAAGGTGAAAAAGCGGAAGGAAAAACTCCAGGGATCAAAGCAGAAGTGGAGCGCGACGTTTTTATTCCATGTTTCAGTGCGCGATACATTTGCGTTGGAGATCGCTAGATTTGTATCCGACACTAGTTGCTTTGGCGCTCTTTCACCGTTCCTAGTTTCTCCCGCGTGTTTGTTTTAGTTTGGATTGCTGTGGCAACTTTTCCCGCAGAACGGATTTATCTAGGGTTAGGATCACCATCCCGTGATGTTTCACTGTATCCCCCTGTGGCGGTGCAACCGTCACATTGAGTCGATCGATAAGCGCCACTGCTCGCTGCTCTTCGTCCCGGATGAGATCTATCGCTGCAGAGGGAGTTTGGAAGAGCTTTTACTGGACGCCAACCAGCTCCGGGATTTGCCCAAGGTAAGAAGACGCCAGCCTGTACTGGGACCATTGTTGCTAGAAAAGACTCTTCTCAAATGGATGAATGAGAAGTATTATGGGCCGCGTCTCAAATCCTAATACGCGGTCTACTCGTTCAGCATTTGTGCTTAGACGCGCTTTGAGGTTGAGAGTCGTTCAGAAGTGTGGGGCATCATGGGTGCACTGTGGGGCCTCGTAGGCGTGTTGGAAGTAATTCAGCATTTTTAGGTAGGATCATATAGACACACTCAGAGTCAGCAGCAGTTTTGGCCATCAGGTGTGTTGCAAATCAGCAGCAGTATTGGTGGTGTTATAGGCATACTTCCAGTCAGCAGCGTTTTTGGGCATCATAGGCATAATACAAGGCTGCGTGATAGGCATGTTCAGATTTCTCTGCAGTTTTGGTCATCTGTCAGCATTGTTGGTGGTAGTATAGACTTTGTTAGAATCTGAATCATTTTTGGACTTTGTAGACCGAGCTGTACACACAACACTCCTATGATGCCAAAATGCTATGTTTTATGAACCTGTGACTCCCTAAAGTGCAGTCTAGTTAGGTAGCTCACTAGGATTTGAAATGCAACCACTGTCATTGTGCAGATGGCAGAGAGCACTAGAACTCCGCAAAATGTGGTTGAGAAAAACATTGTGACAATGGCAGGTACCAGTGGGCTCTTCCTCCATCACACAATGGTGTAGCGGTTAAATATTTGGACAGAGAGCTGAAAGGTTCAAACCCACATGAAATGATCCATGAACTGTCACCATGAACAAAACGCTTAACCCTATATGATCCAGACTGACATGTTGTGTACTGCATTCGTATGCAATATGACATGAATGGGCCACATAGAGCTTTTCTCGAAATTGTAGAAGTGACAATTTTCAACTGTAGTGCAACTATAGCCACTTTTGCCTTTTAGTGACCCTTCAGAGCACAGACCCATGCATGAAGCAACAGAGAGCGCCATCTTCAGGAGAACGTCTGATTGGTGGAGAGGACTAGCGGGAAACTTTTCAGGCTAATGCTGATGTAAAGGCTCCTAACCATGATGCTTTACTGACTGACACAGGACAACTTCCTCTGCCTCTCGCTGCAGTGCATCCATTTAAAAAGCCTTTTGCCTCTCATTTGCTTGAATCACACTTGTATGTAACCTTGTGTAACCTGTACCACAATAACATTGAAGAAGAACTCTCTCAGAACAGTGAGCAGTGCAGGGCTTTTATAACTCTGTCAGCGAGTTTGTAAAGAGCACACGTTTGCTTTGCTCCCCGTGCGTGTACAGCAGTAAATCCTGCATGCAGTGCTGATGGACTGACCACCAGCATTGCTTGCAGTAATTCTTTGGCATGTAATGAATTAAAGGGTTAGTTCACCCAAAAATGAAAATTAGCCCACAAATTACTCACCCTCAAGTAGGGCTGCACGATTAATCGAATGCGATTGTCATGCGCATTTTGATAGTAATGCCGGTTCTGTAATCAGCAGGAAATCATCATCACGTGCTTTCAGATGGAGCAGAATTTACTACACAGAAGGCCTTTGTTCACCCCCCGGAGCCGTGTGAGACACTTTTTTTCATTTTATGGATGGGCGCATTTTATTTAACTGCTTTTGGACTGATGCATGCAACACCTGCTGAGTGCCATGAAACAGCTTGAAAGATCAAAGACAATTTTTAATATAACTCCGACTGGATTCGACTGAAAGAAGAAGTCATATACACCTAGGATGACTTGAGGGTGAGTAGTTTATGGGCCAATTTAAATTTTTGGGTGAACTAACCCTTTAAATCTGGTAAAAAATGTTGGTAAAAAATGTATAGCCTGAATGCACTGTAAGTCGCTTTGGATAAAAGCATCTGCTAAATGCATAAATTAAATTTACATTAAATTAAATTAAATCTCCCATATCACGGATGCATTAAAGTGCTGTGTCCAGCAACCGCAGCGCATCTCTTTCTAAGGCACTAAAACATTCAAGACCATCGTATCGTACACCTGTGGGGTCTTCTTGAAAGAATAATCCTATTTTAGTGAATTCCAGGATATTTTAATCAAAAGTGTCTTTGAAATCAGACAGCAAGTCCTTGAGATGGTTTCATCAAAAATTGAATGTAAAATTAAGTCAGGTATGAACAATGCTCTTTCACACAAGAAGCCTAAGGAAAATAAGGTAATAGAGAATCAAAACAACTTTTGTAGCTCACAGTTTATCGATTTTGTTAAATATTAAATTATATTTTTGTTGAATATTAAATTAATAATTAAACTAGGGCTGCAACTAACAATTATTTTGATAATCGATTAGTTGATCTATTATTTTTTCCAATTAATCAGATAAAATTTTTTGTTATTTTTTATTTTATTGACAAAAAACACTATTCCACATTCTGCCCAATGTCCTTCAAACAAACGTGCCAACTGAATGCTATGAAAACATATGGTGCGTAGCAATTTATTAGATCACCTGCCATAATAAAGAGAAAACACATTTTAGGAATTTTAGGAATCTGTCAAAAAAATTGTTTAAATAAAAAAATTTGTATTGTCATTTATTGGGCAAATAAACTTAAACAACTAAATAGTATTTATTCACATAACAAAAATGGCCTCCTATGCCCTTCATAACAGCTTGCATTCTTGCTGGCATTATGTACATTTTTGACTGTAATTGGGTATATGGAAAAAAAACACTATAAAGCTTTCTGCCTTTCTTTCATAGATAACAGCAATAATTATATTATAGCATTAGAAATAGCCTACTACTGTTACTAAAGAGCTTACGCATATTGGAGGACTAACCAATTCAGAAAGCTAAAAAAATTATTTTGTTAATCACCAGTACTGTTAGTTTAGAACAGCAGTGGCACAAACCATAATTTGTTAAAAACCTTACATAAATTTGTTTAGCATTGTATATAGTGAATATAGTTTAAATCTCTGCATTAAATAATGAAGATAAAGACTAATAAAATCACAAACTCAGTTGCAACCAATAGGTAAGAGTAATGTTCTGCAGGAACACGTTCACTTTGACCACAGTCACGTCTTCCAGTCATTTCTTTATCCTGTAAAAGGCGGTTATGAAGCGTCTGATATTTATATTCAGACAATTATATGCTGTCATCCCCTTACAGTTCCTACTTTCATAAAATACTCGCAATGCATGTTGACTTTTAAACCTTAATTTAACTTTCAACAACAGATATTTCAGCACAATGTTTTTGCGCTGATTGTTAATTGTCTCTGTTTTCCGTCTGTCTGACGCACGTGCACGTAAAGATTAAAACTTAACACAGACTGTCAGGACGGACGTTTATGCAAAAATGGAAAGGCTCACGTGAATTTGTGACATTTATACATAAGGATATGACCGTTAACTTTGCGCTGATTATTAATTGTCTCTGTTTTCCGTCTGTCTGACGCGTGTGCACGCGGCCGCCGCTCATTCAGTAAAGATTAAAACTTAAAGGGGTCCTATTATGCTCTTTTACAAAGTCTTGATTTTGTTTTGGGGGTGTACTAGAACATGCTCTCATGCTTGGTGGTTCGAAAAATGCATTATTTTTCACATAATTTACATTATTAAAATACCTTTCTCCCCAGCCTGGCACAAACGGCTCGATTAGTTCCAGCTTTGATGAAGGTCCGCCTTCCGAAAAACAAAATGTGTTGTGATTGGTTAGCTGTCCCAGTGCGTTGTGATTGGCGAACAGCTTAGACAGTGTTTCATTACTGCCTCGCCCCTTGCTCCGTCTTTCAACAAAAACTTTTGGGCGAATCCGGCACTGTACTCCCTCGTGTTGTGGAAGCTGTCCTCAGTAAAATGCGCGACGGTATATAAATGCATCATCATTCACTCATAATTAGAAATTAAGCTTTTAATGGGATTTAAACTTTAAAAGTACATTACAATAGAAACAACACAAAGTTCTTCAACATGGAATGCAATAGAAATGTAGTAACAGTCATTTCCCCAGATAATTGTTTCATATTTGAAACAATTAGGTGAAGGTTGCAGGGCTGCGGGACACTGCGGGGAAAGGATAGGCTATTCATTCCTATAACTTGTTAATTCGTTCCTACAACTTATTAATTTGTGGCCACTGTCCATGTTTCATTAATTTTGTTCCTAACATTCCTTCCGCATGTTTACCACAGTAAGAGGTACTCTCTCTCGCGCTCTCTCTCTCTCTCGCTCTCTCTCTCTCTCTCTCTCTCTCTCTCTCTCTCTCTCT
>NW_015552560.1:479844-491186 GCF_001515605.1 Sinocyclocheilus anshuiensis
ATCGAACGAATTCTTAATTCATGGCCATGAAATCTTTCATTTCCCTCCCGCATGTTTACCACAATAAGAGATGCGAAAACTGTGATAAAAAGTGAAGACAATAAAATAAACCTGCGAAATTAGAGGGTTAGATGGTGAGGATTTAGGAAAAGAAACAATGCCTAAATATTATTGAATTTGTGGAAATTCGTGACCAACCGGCAAACCAGAACAAAGTCTCGTGAATGTTGGCTATATGGGCTCGAACGGCATCCAAAAGCATGGTCGCGATGTAAGATTTTCCAGCTAACCAATTATTCCTCTAATAAAATTAGCTTCTATACCACACTTGTCATAATCAGAGCTTATAATTTGTATATAAATAATTGCTGGATTCAAAACAGCAATTAAAAGGCGCTGTGACCGACACTGACTATACGTTTTCCCGGAGCATTCAATGATGTCACTAAACGGTGATGCCACAACTAAGAGCATCATTCACGCAAGTTTCTGCATGGACCTAACTAGCCTAGGGCACAGGTTTTCAAGCCCTGGGACAAAAGGGGATGCTTTAAGGAAATGTATAGCCTAGGTAAGCAATAGGCCTAAATAAACAATTAAGAGAAAGTTTCTGCAGGACCTAACTAGCCTAGGGCACAGGTTTTCAAGCCCTGGGACAAAATGGGATGCTTTAAGGAAAATGTATAGCCAATGTAAGTAATAGGCCTAAAATAAAAATAACTATTTTCATTAAAATAAAAGCGAAATATATCTGGCTTAAATAATTAAGCTAACAGAATTAAAACAGAAGTGTGACGCGGCGCTCCATAAACAAGTTCACGAAAAGGAAAGGATGGCAACGCGCATTCTGTTTGTTTGCTTTATTTTACAAAAGCACAAATCTTGTTTTTATTGTGAGTGTGCAAAAATAAAAGTAAACACTTGACTAAAATTAAAAAAGTGAAAAAGCATAATAGGACACCTTTAACACAGTCTGTCAGGACGGACCTTTATGCAAAATGGAAATGCTCGCGTGAATTTGTGACATTTATACATAAGGATGACCGTAAACTGAAAGTTTTTGCGCTGAGGATGCACACGCGTCATCTGTCAAAGCACCTGACAGGGCAAGCCATTACGCTAATGCATTAGCTTAAAGCTTAAAATAAAGAATACACATGTTTTGGGCAGCTTGGATCACGTAACTCTCCAGCAGCATCTCATTCTGTTTCCTCCACTATTTTTATATGCATGTTGTCCATAAAAATGCGTAATTCAGTGCTGTAATTTGACGCGACCGTCTGAAGTTGGACGTGCACTGTTGGCAGACCCGACTAATCGATAATGAGAATCGTTGTCGATGATGTTCATAATCGATAATAATCGATTTTATCGATAAGTTGTTGCAGGCCTAGTTCTTTTGAACTGAATCCATAATTATAAGAAATGTGAGTTGAGCAACTAATTCAGTGCTGTAATTTGATGCGACCGGCTGAAGTTGGACGTGCACGTGCACTGTGGGCAGACCCGACTAATAGATAATGAGAATCGTTTTCGATGATTTTCATAATCGATAATAACCGATTTTATCGATTAGTTGTTGCAGCCCTCAATTAAACATAATTTGTAAAATAAAACTTAAATATTTCGAGTATAAGGCCTGAAGGTGACCAGTTTAGGTATTTTTCCCTAAGAAATACATATCAAAATGGATAACTTATCAAAGGTTTCTGTCCTATTAATAGCATTGGTCTCCACAGTTTTTGTATAAGTCTTTGCTGGGATAAAAAAAAGTTGAAGCTGTGTTTTATTATGGACATGTGGAAACATGAAACGCCAGTAAACTGGCCACGTATCAGGCTTTCTCCTTAAGGGCTGAGTGGTTGAACGGAGTGCATTCCAGTTTTTAACCATTTATTGTAAGAAGCTACGGTAACTATTGAATTCAGTTATTCGTGTCTGAGCATGTTCATCTTTGATTTTCAGTGGCTCAGAAATCTATTGTCCAATTAATACTTTTAATGGAAACTACTTTGAGTTTAATTTTAGTTGTGCACAGTTCATGAACATTCTGTGTGCATTTCCTTGCTTTCAGGTTTTTCACAATAGAAGAAACTTTGAATAATGCTCTTGTTGAGCTGCTCTTTTCTGGGCATATAATAAATGAAGCTTTCACTGAAGCAAGACGATTTAAGACACCATGAAAATATCATAAAAAGTAGTCCACACAATGCATGTGCAGTATCCCAAGTCTTCTGAAGGCGCATTATAATTTTGTGTGAGAAACAGATGGAAATTGAAGTTGAACATTTTGACATATTTTTCCAGTTCCTGATAAAAGCAGTGATTGGGGTGGGCGATATGGGAAGAATTGATAACTTTTTTGGGGGGCAGGATCACAATCTTATCACAGTCCTTTTTATGTTTTTTTAGACAATAATTTAGACAAAATTATTTCCCCATTTCAAAAATAAAGCTCTTCAAAGTAACGAAACATAAAAGGAAAAAGAATGGCGTATCATTCAGGTCAACATGCTCTTAGCAGTATCCAATTGCTTAATGAATCATTCATTTTGGAGTTGGATCTTTATAATAAATCAGTTGATCAACTTCACAAAAGTTGTTCTTGATCCAGTTCTGGAGTTTAACCCAGTGACTTGGTAATTTATGGTCAACAGCTCATTGGAGGGGGAGATGATCAGTGAGTAAGCTTTTGAACACTTCTTGGCAGGTGCAGTTTATGCATCTTTTCTGCAAAGATATTTAACAAGTGATTTGTTTAACATTTACATCATGTTGACAACTTCATGTGTGCTGCACTTGGAATAGAATTTTCTTTAACTAGAGGGTTAGTAAAGAAAAAGTTACTTGAATCATGTTGTAGTTACATTTTCAAGTTGATTAGTTAAAAATCGTAAAAAATCGAGAATCGGTCAAACATTCTGGAAAAATCGAGATTTTAATTTTTTGCCAAATTGCCCAGCCCTACTTTACGCATTCCATTCCGTCTCGTGCGCAGCCGCTTTCGCACAGCTTTTAAAGTATACTCAACCGCGTACGGACGAGCTCGACACATGACACAGAATCACTGTCATTAGCTATGTTTCCATCCACCTATTTTTATGCTCATTTTGGATTATCGCATAAAAAACCGCTGGATGGAAACGCCAAGATGCGCCTAAATTCTAAAAATGTACATAAAAAACGTATGCGCGCAACTGAGTAGGATAAACTTTTTATCCGATAAGAAAAAATGCGCATAAACTACGATGGAAACACATTTACCGAATAAATTCCACCATGCGCATTGAAAAAGTCATGTGACATTGCGTTATGAGACGGGATAACTTGACTAACCAGCGGACCGATCTCGTTCACAGCATCTATATGTTGTTTTGGTCGTTCTGAAATGCCTGGGGAAAGTCAGTCATCAAAGTATTTCTGTATAATTACTGTCTTACATGACTGCGTTCCCAAACAGCAGGCATCCACCTCTAAAAGCAATGACCGCATTTATTGTGTTACGTCTGCTGTCTCTCTGAAGCGCAAGTAATTTATTACATATAAAAACTATTATATTCAGTGGCTTCTCCTAGTTTACTTAGAGATATTTAGTGCCAGTTTATCAGGAAGTGACGATTTTGTTCTCTTTGACTCGTTGGATGGAAACGGTGCTTTATTTGCAAATGTTTTACGCGATATTCCAGTTTTGCGCATAAGCTAAATTCGCATATTTGGATGGAAACATAGCTAGTGTCTGTCATTGTGTCTAATCGGCACAACCCTAATCTGAGTGTGTATGTGCATATTTTTGACCAGAACAAAACCTCTGAATGATTGCAATTCCTGTAAAATGTGCTGCTTGACATCTTCGTTTGTGGTACCCAGACTGCTACTGTTTGTTTAGTGAAGTCACTGAAGTAGGGCATTTGTATTGAGAGCAAGCAGAGCAACCAATAGGATTCTCTAGCATAGTTTGAGTTTGTGTTTTTAAGGCTCTGGAGCAAATCTAAACCTCTCAGAAGTGTATATTGAGAGAGAATTTAGTTAATGGTTGGACTTTTCACTCTCATTTGTACCATGTGGGCCCAATGTGACTGCTGGGCATATAGTCGAGCCCATATCAAAGCCAAAACCGTGCAGTTTAGACAGCTTGAGAACACACATCTTAAAGCCTGTTTCTTGTCAGTTTGTGTGTGAAATCTCTTATCGTAGAGGTTTCCTGGAATCTGAGACTACTTGTTTGGCCTAAAATGTGAGGAATGCTGTGAGGAGAGTTAATCGTGACGAAAGATGTGTGTGGGGGGAACCAGTGGCTGTTGGTCAGAGTCAGAGACAGCTTGGATCTGGGGGACCTGATACTAGTCTGCGTCACTGCAAGCTTTGCAAAGTATTTTTTATGTTAAATAAAGGGTTAGAGTGTAGGGGTGTGAGATATGTATTGTCTACGTAGGGCTGGACAGCAATTCAATATCAATATGTATCGCGATATAATTTTTTACAATAACGGTGATATGATTTTTAAACACATTTCCGATATTTCGATATACATTACCAGTGTTTCCCATACATTGATTTATTTGTGGCGTTTGACTTCGTTGAATAAACATGAGCACTGCCCGTTTCAAAATCAAAACGCGGCGTGGGTGTTTTATATGAATGTATCTCTGATGGGAGCCGACTGTCTTCAGAAAGGTTTCGATGGTATTTTTATTTGATGTGATAAAGTAGCGTTCATGCACGGAGCTGCTTTGATTACAGCCGTTACCAGGGAAACCGCTAGTTTTATCACTCTAAAAGCGCCTCCTGCTGACAGAGAATGAGTTTGCATTTTCAATAATAAGCACGTCTCCAGCCACGTTTTTGTTGTTGCTCGTTTTTTTTTGTTTTCTGCAGCAACTCGGAGCACTTTTCATACTCTTTATCCTGGCTGAAGCACATTTGTTTCAATCTATAAGAATAATCAGCCTACACTACCAGTCAAAGGTTTTTTATCAGTAAGATTTGGATTGTTTTTTTTTAAGAAGTCTCTTCTGCTCACCAAGCCTGCATTTATTTGATCCAAAGTAATTCCTCGATGAATAAAGATACAAAAATCAGCATTTATCTGAAATAAAAAGCTTTTGTAACATTATACACTCTTCCATTCAAAAGCTTGGAGTCAGTTTAATTTTTTTTTTGTTGGGGGGGAATGATATAAATTAATACTATTATTTAGCAAGGATGCTTTAAATTGATCAAAAGGGATGATAAAGACATTTATAATGTTACACATTATTTCTATTTCAGATAAAGGCTGTTCTTCTGAACTTTCTATTCATCAAAGAAACTAAGAAATTCTACTCGGCTGTTTTCAACATAATAATACATGTTTCTTGAGCAGCAAATCAGAATATTAGAATGATTTCTGAAGGATCATGTGACTGGAGTAATGATGCTAAAGCTCTGCTTTGAAATCACAGGAATAAATTATATTTTCAAATAGAAAACAGTTATTTTAAATAGTAAAAATATTTCGAAATGTTACTGTTTTTGCTGTATTTTGGATCAAATAAATGCAGGCTTGGTGAGCAGAAGAGAATTCTTTAAACTTTAAAAAATAATCTTACAGTTCAAAAACTTTTGACTGGTGTGTTAGCTGAAGTTAAAGATATTAATAATTAATAAGGTGAGTCTGAGATGTTTATTTGACAGTGATTTCACATTTCTTGTTTGTATGAAGGCTAAATACAAATAAAAGGTGAACATTCATTTATTTGATAATGTAATTGTGTTTAAAGATGTGTGAGCTGAAATTGTCACTTACTTCATAAAAAAAAAGTCATGGTGCACACTTTCATTGTGACTTTAGATTAAAATGCTGATAGAAAATCAAGAGTGTTGTTCCAGAATATCAGCACATTTACAAATGCAATATCTCCAATTTATCTCCTTGCACTGGCTACCGGTTGCGGCTCGAATCAAGTTCAAGACATTGATGCTTGCATATAGAACAGCCACAGACTCAGCACCCGCCTACTTCCACTCACTACTACGAATCTACATCCCCTTCAGAAGTCTGAGATCCGCTAGTGAGCGACGCCTCGTGGTACCATCACAGAGAGGCTCAAAATCACTTTCCAGAACATTCTCGTTCACCACTCCTGGCTGGTGGAACGATCTTCCCACCCCTATCCGGAATGCTGAATCCCTGACAATTTTCAAGCGACAGCTGAAAACCCATCTCTTTCGAAGCTACTTGACTTCATCATAAAAAAAAAAAATAAAAAAAAAAACTCTCTCTCTTTATTTATTCCTTCTCTTTCTAGCTTGTACTTATTTGAACAATGTCTAAGAACTTGGTATTACAACCACTTCCTGTGTCTGTTTGCCTCTTAAGAAGAATCGCTTTATGTATCCCCCAATTGTAAGTCGCTTTGGATAAAAGCGTCTGCTAAATGACTAAATGTAAATGTAAATGTAATATTGCTGCTGTATTAAAATCAAGAAGTTAATATTGTCAGTTATACTTTTTTTTAAAGTTAATATGGTCAGTTATACAATATTGTCAGTTTGGCCAAAAAAGCAAAACAATAGTGCTTTTTGCCTACTGTTTTATGAAAAACATGAATTCGAACTAGGGATGCACCGAATGTTCGGCAACCGAAATTGTTTGGCTGAAAATAGCAAAAAGACCAAATAAATTGTACCGAACAATGACATGAGTCATGACATGATCAAATAGAGGCGCACACTAATGCAGCAATCCTATCGGCAGTGTGAAAGTATTTAAAAGTGTTTGAGAAAGACGCAAAAATCATTACAAGCACCGACAACGAGAGACCGTTTAGTACTGCATCACATGTCTCCGATGAGAGGAAAGGGTGGCTGTTGCTGGTTACTGTATGATGACTGAAATCGCGAAATTGCCTCAAACAATTAGGAAATAAACTGCAGAATGATGTTTTCTAATACACTTGAATTGCATGTATTCAAACAGCACGGCACGAGCTCGCGGCGCCAGGGTTCAAAGTCCAAAGCGCGAGGAAAATCTGTGCTGAAACTGTTAATTGTTAGCTGCTCAGTAACATTTTTATGCATTTGTAAAATAAAATAAGAAAAGTAAGACAATGATAATAATTACAGCAACTTTAATACATTTATTGTAGTCACACATAGTGTTTAATTTTTTTCTGCTCAGCAAGGCTGCATTTATTTGTACAGTAAAAAATACATGCCTGATTCAAGAAGGGGGTCTCAAAATGGCAAAAAAATTATATTTTACTAACTTATTAATTTTAAGTTAAATTGTGCTTTGGTATAATGTCTGCTAGAATGTTAAAAAAAATTCAGTCCGTGTTAAGTAAATATTTTTTAATTGTTGTTTTGTAATTGATTTTTTTTTATTTGAAAAGCTAGACAAAACAGTAAAAAGCCATTTTGGCTATTTAATTTATGCAATTGAAAAAAATTGGCAAAATATATTGGAAAAAAAATGCGAAAAACCATGTTCGGTATTCGGCCTTCGGCCCAGTGTTTCATTTTGTTCGGCTTCGGCCAAGAATTTTCATGAATTTTCATTTCATTTCAAGCATCCGTAGTTCGAACATACTACTCTTTTCTTTTTTTCACCTACTATATCTATCATTCATTCATTCATTCATCCATATAGTTGGCAAGTAAACGGATTCAGATGATGCGATGGGGAGGGTTATAAAATGCTAGGCAAAAGTACATACGCAAGCTTTTCAAAAGAAAAAAGAATGTGTTATATGGACATAAGTGCTGCTAAACCTAGCATAAGCTTCTACTTTAAAGGGGTCATATGATGCGATTTCAATTTTTCCTTTCTCTTTGGGGTGTTACAAGCTCTTGGTGCATAAAGAAGATCTGTAAAGTTGCAAAGACTAAAGTCTCAAATCCAAAGAGATATTCTTTATAAAAGTTAAGAGTCAGCCACACCTACCTAAAACGGCTCGCTCTAACACGCCCCCACATGTCTACCTCACTATGTGAGAAGATTTGCATAACGCCGCCCAAATGTTCACGCAAAGAAAGAAGGCGTAACTTTTATTCTCGCTGTAGTATTGTTGCTGCCGCCATGTCGTGAAGGCGCTGTGTGATTCGTTGTGAAAGCGAAACTACTTTGTTTGGCCTTCCAAAAGAGGACGATATCTGCTTCGTCATGCCTGGAGATGATCCGTGCTGGGCGCTGTGGACATACATCAACTTCGCTGTGGATTGCGCTGTGGAACGAAGCGGAGTCCAGCCCGGGGTCGTCACATGTGGTTGCCGCAAGCCCTCCGGACGCTCCTTTGTCGAATCCAACGCCTCCACTCACTCAGCCCGCCGGCCGTTCCTCACTTTATCCCCCAGCCTCTGCTCACTCTAGGCCGTGTGTGACGCTTTGTTTCATTGTGAAAGCGAAACTACTTTGTTTGGCCTTCCAAAAATGGACACGACTAGAAATCGCATCATATGACCCCTTTAATGAAATGTTGACAGATAATTTTATTTTTTCTTCGTTATTTTGAAAATTTTGAGGTCATTTAATTGTTTCTAATTTAAGAAAACTGGTGTGATCATTAAAAATATGTCTGTGATTTTTGCTATTTAGATTATTTTGACCTTTGTGGGTCGTTTGTGTTAGCTTTGTGTCTAACTGTATTTGAATCCAATCAGGCTTCAAATATTGACAGAGGGGTTAAAAAGGTTAATGTAAACTTGTATTTGCTAAAGGAGGGGTGACAGCCGCCCCGCTTCGTGAACAGGAAGAACAGGTTCAGTGTTTCGCCTCAGCGGTGTGTCCGCCTGTCTGATAACACGCCAGTGCCATGATGGTTTTGTCCATCACCTTTCATAAACAATAGCAGCCATCGCAAAGGAAGTATTGAGATGAATGTGGTGTGAACTTCCGAGTCTAAAGAGCTCTATTGTGTACCATACCTGTTGCAGTCTGGGAGGTTTCTGTGTGTCTATTGTCTAGACAAATTTCTCTTCCTGTGCAGCACTAACGTTTTGATTACACAGTGAGAAGAGGGACTGAAAACAAGAAGAGCAGCGTTTCTATTCTTCTCTTTTTGATAATGGCCTGTTTGTTATTCTGGCATAGTTTTCATGTTATTTAATTCCATTCATAACTTGAAGGCGTAGAAGGTCAAATGCAGTCGAATAGTTCAGAGTGGGGATGATAGGGCCCAATGCTATGTGGAAAACGTGGACAGAATCCAGTTGTAAATATAGATTTTACTTGAATATCATGGAATTTGGCAATTTTTTGAATGAATAAATCAAAAGTAGGGCTGTATACTTAAACACATTGTGATTTGGACTAGTGTCTGCAGAAAGACTGCTATTGAAAGTGAAGTGGGATGTGTGAATGGCAGGGACGGTTTTGTCTACTTCACATACTGAAGTAATTAATCTTTAACAAAAGATTCATTCAATTGTTAATGTTTTATGCCTTCATTTGATTATCACCGTTTTTGATCATTTTGTGTTGTGATATTCAGAAAGATTAAAACAAACAACATAGAATTCCTAAAAATATAAAACATTTTATAGGGCCCTATTACTGTAAAAATGTTAATAAATTATTAATTTGTTAAAGTTTTAAAAATTCAATTGATTAGATGTGATAGATGTTTTTAAACAATTCAATTGGAATTCAGAAAAATTTAAATTGAAAACCGTATTTGAGGGGTTTCATGATATCAACTAATTACGCATGCTTTTTGATTAATAAATCAAGAAAGAATCCAGAAATATGAAAACAGAAAAAATTTAATGAAATTTGAGAAAAAAATAAAACCGATTTCATAAGGCCCTATGATAATGTTTTAGAGGATGCCTGTGTTCATGTACACAAACGTCAGATGGCAGTTGCATTATTTTCTTGCTGATTCTCTGGTTATGTTTGATTATTACCATACAAAAACGCAAAATCAGCAAATGCTTAAAGGTCCCATGACATGCTGCTTTTTGGATGCTTTTATATAGGCCTAAGTGGTCCCTAGTACTGTATCTGAAGTCTCTTTCCTGAAATTCAGCCTTGGTGCAGAATTTCAGCCACTACGAGCCAGTCCCACAATGAGCTTTCCTTAGGACGTGCCATTTCTGTGTCTGTAGCTTTAAATGCTAATGAGGAGGAGAGAGGCGGGGCAACTGCCATGCTTCGCTCGTTTGCAAGCCATGATGTCTCTCGAGGAAAAAAAAATATTGCGCTCGCCTCGCACGGTAGTAGCTCATTTTCTCATGGGTGGGCCAAATTCTCTGGGCGGGCAAAGCAGAGAAAGGGGAGGTAACCTTTCCCCGTATGACGACATAAAGGGAAGATTCCAGATTGGGCCATCTGAGCTTTCATTTTCTCAAAGGCAAAGCAGGATACCCAGGGCTCGGTTTACACCTATCGCCATTTCTAGCCACTGGGGGACCATAGGCAGGCTAGGGGAACTCATATTAATGTTAAAAAACCTCATAAAGTGAAATTTTCATGCCTTTCATGCCATAAGGCATTGTGTGAAGACTCGCTGACCAATCATTGAGAGGAACACTGTGTCTCTGCTACCTCTGCTACTCACCATAATTATCTTAATAAGCGTGCACTGCTATTTTCAAATCTGCATTCTGCTCCATTCAGTTGTGCTGTTTGGCACGAATAGCCAGTCCTGTGTGTTCATGTCCTCTCTAGAGCGTTGAGCCTCAGACCTAAAGCCAGCATGTACAGTGATGGAGTCAACTGCTCTCTGATGAATTGGACTGTAAGGTACTGATAAACATCGTAGTGTAACCAGTCTGTAGACAAAACTAAAGTTTTATTCTGTTCCCCACACAAAGCAGCTGTATAACTTCAAATGGCTTGGCAGTGTAAATGGGGCTGCTCGATTATGGCAAAAATCATAATCATAATAATTATTTTGGTCAATATTGTAATTAGTGTTGTCAAAAAACCCGGTACTTCGGTACCAAGTCGGTACAAAAAAAAAATGAAAACGTTACGGTACCCGGTTTTTTAAAATACTGGTGGTACAGAGTACCCGGTAAACCCGGTTCATGATGCGCTATCTGAAAGGTGTGCAGATGCGCTCTCTTCATAAAAGCACTAGGCGCGTTTTCATTACCCTTCAAATTGCGCAAATTGCGAATTGAAAATACGCCTAATGGAAACGCGTCAATTTCGCAAAAACGCCCATATATCGCAAAAAAGTTTACGCTCGCATGAGGTGGTTTTTCAGGCAATGCGAAAAAGGAATAATTCGCAAAACTGCAATGGAAACGGCTTTTTCGCATTTACAGGTCACATGGTGTATGTAAAAAGTCATATGATCATTCTTCAATGTACTATAACCTCCAAGAAACACATCATACGTGGCTGCGCTCCAGTA
>NW_015552560.1:491196-495793 GCF_001515605.1 Sinocyclocheilus anshuiensis
GACATGCTGCTTTTTGGATGCTTTTATATAGGCCTAAGTGGTCCCTAGTACTGTATCTGAAGTCTCTTTCCCGAAATTCAGCCTTGGTGCAGAATTTCAGCCACTACGAGCCAGTCCCACAATGAGCTTTCCTTAGGACGTGCCATTTCTGTGTCTGTAGCTTTAAATGCTAATGAGGAGGAGAGAGGCGGGGCAACTGCCATGCTTCGCTCGTTTGCAAGCCATGATGTCTCTCGAGGAAAAAAAAATATTGCGCTCGCCTCGCACGGCAGTAGCTCATTTTCTCATGGGCGGGCCAAATTATCTGGGCGGGCAAAGCAGAGAAAGGGGAGGTAACCTTTCCCCGTATGACGACATAAAGGGAAGATTCCAGATTGGGCCATCTGAGCTTTCATTTTCTCAAAGGCAAAGCAGGATACCCAGGGCTCGGTTTAGACCTATCGCCATTTCTAGCCACTGGGGGACCATAGGCAGGCTAGGGGAACTCATATTAATGTTAAAAAACCTCATAAAGTGAAATTTTCATGCCATGGGACCTTTAAGGCATTGTGTGAAGACTCGCTGACCAATCATTGAGAGGAACACTGTGTCTCTGCTACTCATGCATATCACCATAATTATCTTAATAAGCGTGCACTGCTATTTTCAAATCTGCATTCTGCTCCATTCAGTTGTGCTGTTTGGCACGAATAGCCAGTCCTGTGTGTTCATGTCCTCTCTAGAGCGTTGAGCCTCAGACCTAAAGCCAGCATGTACAGTGATGGAGTCAACTGCTCTCTGATGAATTGGACTGTAAGGTACTGATAAACATCGTAGTGTAACCAGTCTGTAGACAAAACTAAAGTTTTATTCTGTTCCCCACACAAAGCAGCTGTATAACTTCAAATGGCTTGGCAGTGTAAATGGGGCTGCTCGATTATGGCAAAAATCATAATCATAATAATTATTTTGGTCAATATTGTAATTAGTGTTGTCAAAAAACCCGGTACTTCGGTACCAAGTCGGTACAAAAAAAAAATGAAAACGTTACGGTACCCGGTTTTTTAAAATACTGGTGGTACAGAGTACCCGGTAAACCCGGTTCATGATGCGCTATCTGAAAGGTGTGCAGATGCGCTCTCTTCATAAAAGCACTAGGCGCGTTTTCATTACCCTTCAAATTGCGCAAATTGCGAATTGAAAATACGCCTAATGGAAACGCGTCAATTTCGCAAAAACTCCCATATATCGCAAAAAAGTTTTTACGCTAGCATGAGGTGGTTTTTCAGGCTTCCCTACTATTAATGCTTAGACAATTTACACAGCACACGTCTGCGGTGCAGTGTGGCTCTGATAAGGTCACTGAAGCTGATTGCGGCCATTCAATGCTTGTGTTTATGTTTTTATACAGTCTATGGTTTATTCCAGCCGCGCCACGCACGTTTCTGAAGCGGCTCTCTGTGCTGCTTCTGTAAAGATACACGCATAAGCCTCCTTTGAATAAATATAGCCAAAATCCCACCAAAATCCATTGCCATGACTTATCGCGAGAGGCAAAAGTTTACGTTTAAGTCTCATAACATTGGTTAATGGAAACGCCGTCATTTCGCAATACTTTTTTATCGACATTTATAAAATATCGCCAAAGTTTTGCGCAAATCTGTAATGGAAACGCGCCTACTGAGACATGGCGACCTCAAAATAAGGAAACACATCAAACTAGCAAAACACTTTAAAGACAAACACCCCGGATCAAATGAAAGAGTTCAAGCAGGTAAGTTTAATTTCCATACATTGATTTATTTGTGGCGCCCGCCACAATATCAAAACTAACAGCCATAAATAGATTTTCCAAAAGGCTTTGACTTCGTTGAATAAACACTGCACGTGTCAAAGTCGAAACTTTTTTAGTTAAAAAGTTTAGTGATATAAAAACTAAGTTTTTAGTTTTTATATCACTGTATTTCTGAAGGAAACGACTGTCTTAAGAAAATTATGGATGTCATTTTCGTTTCATCTTTCCTGTAATGCCTGGTAAAGCAGCGTTTGTGAGCACAGCGCTTATTTGATTACAGCCGTTTCCGGGGAAACCTGATCTCTCACGCTGTACAAGCGCCTCCTGCTGGCAGAGAATGAATTCGCATTTATATGCCGCCACAAATAGAGAGCAAATCTGTGGGAAACACCGCTTCTGTTATGAATATTATTCAATATTTTAATTTGAATGTCGGATTGAAATGAACATCACTGTTATTAGAGTAGTTAATCGTTAGCATAAGTGCGGCTAACGCTAATATAATGAGCATTAGAATGAATTTTGTTCATTTTGTTCAAAATGATTTCTTTTTGGATGGGTTAAATGCAGAGCACTAATTCCTAGTATGGGTAACCATACTTGGCCACATGTCACGTCACGTCACGTTATTAGAGTAGTTAATCGTTAGCATAAGTGCAGCTAATGCTAATATAATGAGCATTAGAATGAAGTTTCTTTATTAACTATTTAATGCTCCTATAACTTTTATTAGGGTAAACAAAAAACAGGACTAGGGTATCAAATTTTCATGTTGCGATTAATTGCTAATGCTTTTATCACGGTATACGGTATTATCACGGTATTGAAATTTATATTTACTATTTTTACACACAAGAGGCTTTTAAATGAATTGTGAATCTAAAACATACGTGTTAGCAAATGTACAAATGGTTAACATTGTGTCATCAGTCAGAAAAGCAGTTCTGGGCTTTTTTTTTTTTTTTTAGCTAACTTAGTTGTTTTTCTTGGCTGAATAACTCTGGGTTTTCAAAAGCCCTTTAAAATTAAATATGTACACAGCTTGGATTAAATGAAAGTATAGTCAAATTTTTTAATTAGCATGTTTTTGTGTTTTGCTTTGGTACCGAAATTGGTACCGAGAACCGTGGATTTTCACTGGTATTGGTACCGAATACTGAAATGTTGGTTCCGTGACAACACTAATTGTAATCATGATTATTTAACATGATTATGAGTGGGCCACATGACAAAAACTTTACACAAGTGATTTATTTAAAGATAGCGATATGTATCAAATATATATTTTCTGTAAATAAGGTTGCTATGACATCTACAAGAGACATTTAGAGATTTAGAGAAATTTCACAATTCTCAATATCACACAGCAGAATACTAGGGTAACTAATATTAGTAAAAAAAATAAAAAAAAAAAGTCCTAAAAAAACATTTCAAGTCTAAAGTATAGGGCTGCACGATAAATCGCAATGGAATCGAAATCGCGATTCGACAGAAGCTGCGATTGTCATGTGTATCTTTCAGTGAAGCACGGTTCTGTGATCAGCAGTAAATCTCCATCCAAAGGCCAGAGAGCGCTCTCGTGCTGAAACTCCAAATACGCCTCGCAGAAGAAACCCAGGAAATGCCTATAGCGGTATGGTTTATCTGAGTTATTATTATAATTTTAATTGAAATAAAGTATATTTATAATGCGCCACATCATCTCACAGAAATATTTATTTCAAACAACTGACGACTGACGATATGAAGTGAGTTTGGAGTAAAAATATGTTATTAAATGTGGTATTTTCACATGCTTTCAGATGGAGCAGCATTTACTACACAGAGCCGTAGTTCACTGAGAAGCTATGCAAACAGCTGTCATTATTGTGAACGATTTCTTCGATTTTGTAATCGACAGATTTCGTAAAATCATCTGCGATTTTTTTTTTTGGTAACTTGTCAGTGAACTACGGCTCTGTGTAGTAAATACTGCTCCATCTGAAAGCACGTGATGATGATTTACTGCTGATTACTGAACTGGCTTTACTAACAAAATGTGCATAACAATCGCGTTCGATTAATCGTGCAGCCCTACTAAAGTATTCAGCTATAACAGCCTACTACAGAAATTGAATAATTCAATGTAAAATAAAACGGCATATTCTTCACTGTAATAATTAAACTTCCTTTGTTTCTTATTAAAGCTACAAAAGTCCTTCAGTCAAGAGCAGTGAGTGATTTTTACATGTATTTTCATTCTCAACTGTCTACGTTCACTTATTACATAACCGATGCTGGTTTATGTGAATAATCACCAACCGCTGCATTTTGACACATTTTTGCATGTTGACCCTTTAGGCACGCACCTTAAGCTAAAAGGGTCCGTGTTCTGTTCCGTCTCTGAGCGCACGCACAGAAATCCTCCCGAGGAACAGTGCATGTTCTCTTTTGTGCTTTTAAAAACATGAATAAATCTAATCAACTTTAATAAATCGAGCACGTCCCATTTTGCGAAAGTTGTGTTATAAGATTTTACTGATTTGCATGTGAAATTGGGCTTTTATGGAGGAGCAAAAGCGCACCGTTGGAAAGGGGGCGGAATGGGGTGCAATAATCGTTTTATCTCTTTTATTGTATTTTCATAATCATTGGAGGCTGAAATCGAAAGCGTACTTCGATTAATTGCACAGCTTGAAGTGTAAATCATCCATGTTTTTTCATAGAAAAGAGCAGCTTGAGCATTCTCCTTTTGTATTTCATGAGGGAAAGAAAATGGTACAGTGCACAGCATAAATGAGTACACCCCCTCTGAAACTTAACAAATTCAGCAATTACTCTTTG
>NW_015552560.1:495803-496130 GCF_001515605.1 Sinocyclocheilus anshuiensis
ATCTTGGATGCCCTGGGGGTAAGCAGATAAACATCAAATTTTCATTTTTGGGTGAACTATCCCTTTAAGGCAAGTATTGATCAACAGGTAAGTATGTTGAACCAAAACTGTTAAAGGTAAGTAATTTCTTCATAATTAAGTGTTATATGGCCCACTGAATCATACTCGGACTTAATGCTGACAACAATGAAACCACTTGAGAGAGAACTGTCTGGAGATTTATTTCTTAGCATAAAAGAGGACAATGGTACAATAGGAATACCAAATTATTGGTTTAAATGTGAAAATATAGCCAAAGTAACACAGAAATTCAAAAACAATGGACTT
>NW_015552560.1:496910-503509 GCF_001515605.1 Sinocyclocheilus anshuiensis
GACATGCATGGTTGTTTATCCACACCAGAACTACTGACTGTAGCCAAAGCACAATAAACTCATTTAGCTTTTTCCAAGGCCCATATTTACAAAATATAGTTTTCTAGGAATCCATACTCTGGTCTCATAAGACAAATTCAATCATTTCAGATCTAACAGCATCCAAAATGTTCTGGTGTTGCTAGAGGAGGAGTACAGAGAGAAGTGCCTGGTACCCACAGTGACGTTCAGTGGTAGTAAAGCTCTTCTATAGGGATGTATGAGTGCTGAAGGTGTGAGGGAGTTGTGCTTTATCAATGCTGGCATGAATTCACACACTACTGTGTGATGTAATACAAAAACCTGAAACTGAAGATGCTACCCTCTTCTCATTCTCTGCATTGTTGGGCTTTTTTTTTAACATGACAATGAAGATATTCATTCTCCTGAGTTGAAAATCCTTCAGTGGACATGTATTCCACTCAATCTTAACACTCTTGAGCTGCTGTGAGAGATTCTGTAGCGAAAAGCTGAGCAACACTCCTCATTAAAGACCAGGGCATTTAAGGAGGTCGTCCTCCAGGAGTTAAACAGCACAGATGTGAAAGTTTGTCATGAACTTGCACACTCCGTGCCAAGAAGTGTCAGAGCAGTGTACTTAGAGTTATGGAGGACATATTAAGTTCTAGAATATTACACTTGGTTGAATTAAATCTAGGTTGTACTCAATTCTGCAATCCTTCATTTAAACAAAAATGGGCTAAGTTTCTTATTTTACAGATATTAATGGCATGTATTTCTCTGTTTTTATTAAGAATATGTTTAATACATTTCAATTTTGCCATCTTTCTATGAATTATATAAGTGATCATTAAAAAAATACATCTTTTATATTTAATCAGAGGGGGTGTAATCATTTATGCTGTGCACTGTATATATCAGGATTGGAATGACAGAAGTGAGATTTTGTTGTTTTTTCCTCCCATTTTTTACATTTTTTGAGTGATCAGTTTCTTTAAAGGGACAATAAGTTTTCGCTGCTAGAGGTCACATTTTCAAAACAATAACAGGTGAAGCTTGATGATGCTATGAAGGAGAGTGGAACGATGGGAGATGTCGTTTTCACCATCCAGAGATATCCGAATCATGTTCACGGATGTAATGAATACATTTTTTTTTATCACCTGTACCTTCCAAAGTTATTCAAAGAGCGAATAAATTATGCAGAGAAAGCAAGCAAAGAACATTTACATGGTCAAGAACAGTATGACTGACAGTCTATCACGAGTTTAATTGATAGGCGACAATGAACTGGGACGAGCCATTACTTAAAATTGGAATTTCTCTGGTTTTACAAATACTTGGGAACTTTTGGGATGACGTAAGTACACAACTGCGTGAAATATATCACACTGTGCAAGTGGTTTTTGGATATTTTATTACAAAAATCTTACATATTGTGCATTTAAATCCATCAGATTAGTGTTAACTGTGCATGCTAGTGGAGGAATATGGAATTATTTGCGTACAATTTTTGACTGATGTCCTAAATCCCTCCTCTTTGTTGTGGCTGCTGCTTTAAATTACCACGAAGGTCTTCAGATGCTTTTGCAGACGGGGTTTGAAAAGCTGCATGAAATGCAATGCATTATTCATTTATTTCACGGACCTCAAAGAGCAGTCACACAGTTTTTTTTTCCGACAGTTTCATATGGCGTTTAAATAGTGTCAAATCTCGCGCATATAAAACAAGACGCGCGCACATGATATGAGCGCACAGAACAGTATCCGCGCGAGGAAGCATTTCTGCACCGCGAGCGCACAGAACAGTATCCGCGTGCAAAAATGCGCTCTCGCGAGAATGGCGCTGAGTAGCGCTCGCTCGACCATCTCTACGCCCTCTCAACTGCTCAACCCCTGCTCGCTCGTCAAGTTGACTTTTGAGACTTTGGAGGCGGGGATCAAATGTCAGATGTCTCCGCTCCTGTGATTGGTCATTTTCAACACATTACCGCTTGTTAAGTCATGACTAGGAATAGTTTTTTTTAATTTTTTTTTATTCAATAATTAGTCATGTATAAACAACATGGCAACACCAATACCTATTTGCATTAGAATATAAAAACAGGTATGAAACATGAAACATAAGGAATAGTCTATAGTCGATTTACAATACAAATCCGTTTTTGACCATTATTTATTCATATCACACTTTTAAGCCGATTTTAGTGTCATCACTTAATATTATCTAACCAGATCTATAAAAAGAAACAGTATTAAATGTTGACTCAAAAACGGAAAGGTTTGCCGCGAAAACGACTAATAACGCTGTATTATGTATGCCAGGCCAATAGTTTTACAATTGAAAAATTCAAAGCTGAATTTCCAGCATCATTACTCCAGTCTTCAGTCACATGATCCTTCAGAAATAATTCTAATACGCCGATCTGCTGCTCAATTATTATTGGCGATCAGTTATTAATAATGGTTCTCATTATTATCAATGTTAAAAACAGTTTTCCAGTTTTTGCAGCTCAATATTTTGTGGAAACATTTTAGAGATAAAATAGAAAAAACGATTTTAGAATGATTTAAGGATCACAGGACACTATATTATACTAAACATTAAATATTAGTATTCACAAATACTAGTCCATATCGCGAATTGATTAGGTGTGCAGTCCTACTTTTGTTTCACACGCAGAAAATGTCATGACCTGCTGTGTTAAACAGTAAATTATTTTAATGACTAGATTCTAAGATTACGTCTGCATTTTCAGCATCGGGGATATTGGACTTTAAAAATAATATGCGGACCCCCTGGCTATTGTATACCACTTTGAGAACCCGTGTTTTAATGGTTCGTCAGCTAGCTTTATTAAACTAAATATTTAGTTAGCTAGCTATTTACAGTACATGGAATAAAATACCTTCAAAAAAACGTACTTGCTCCGACATGATGACCGGTACGTTAACAACACTGGTGTCAGTGATGAAACCAGTCAATCAAATGTCATGGTCGGTGTTGACCAATCACAGGAGCGGAGACATCTGACATTTGATCCCCGCCTCCAAAGTTCTCTTCAATCTTAGCTTAGTTAGTGGATGTTGCTTCAGATTCAAGGATTTGTCTGTCACTCGGAAGAATTCTATAGATGCCATGTGTGGACACTAAGAAACTAAACAAATATTAAAATAAATATATGAATAAAAATGTACATAAGATAAATTACAAAACATATGGTCACTGTCTTAAAGGGTTAGTTCACCCAAAAATGACAATTAGCCCATGAATTACTCACCCTCAAGTAGGGATGTAACGGTATGAAAATTTCTTATCACGATTATAGTGACCAAAATGATCACGGTTATCAGTATAATCACGGTATTGTTAAAATGTGCATGACTGCCAACAGTTTATCTAATAGCATGTTCAAATATCTAATGTACATGTTCAAATAAAGCTTTGAAAAAGTTTCATAAATGGTAAACGTCACATTTCAGCTTTTAAATAAAGTAAAGGGTCAAGTCAAAATTATAATTGATTAATAAATGATTGTATGTATTTTATCTGCTCCATAAATAATACTAGATACCTTATTGTTTCAATGTGTAGAATCCACATAAGCTTGTTTTTCATCAACCGGTCAAAATTTACAGCAGGGCATGCAAATTCGGTCCGGGACCATAGTGCGGCCCGGTGGAAAAAAAGGTTGAGAACCACTGAGTTAAACAATGCGGTGGTCGCGCCAGTGGGACCGCACACAAAATTTAGTCACACGGGCAGAAAAAATGGTCGCAAAATGCGCCCATTTGGTTGCACTCTGGAGCCCTGTGCTGGAAAGTATTTATTTATACTCAGTTGTTCAAATCGTGGTAATTGAATACGGTTATAGTGATAATTAAAATATGAAACGGTATTACTAACTGTGGGGTATTTTATCACGATTTATCATCAAACCGGTAATCGTTACATCCCTACTATTTAGTCTATTTTTCTGACCATCAAGTGTCAGTCACTCTCAATGCCAACTGGCAGGAAAACATGGTAAATTCTAACAATTCTTTTACAATAGAGTTATATTAAAAATTGTATTTGATCTTCCAAGCTGTGTAATGGCAGTCAGTGGGTGTTGCAGTTCATCAATCCAAAAGAAGTGAAATAAAGCGCATCCATCCATAATAAAAAGTGCCTTACACGGCTCCGGGGGTTGAACAAAGGCCTCCTGTAGCGAATCGATGCATTTTTGTAAGAAAACTAACCATATTTTAAACGTAATAATCAAATTAATCTAGCTTGCGCTCACTGTTGTACACGGAAGCATCTCCGGGCGGATGACGTAGGACGTCGGCATTGCGCATGCACCGCTCAGAAGTGATGAACGTGGAAGTGCAGGGGAGAGATCAAAACAACGGTCATGAATTAGAAGTACAAAACGAGGATTTGTAAAGAAGAATGTCGGAAGATTTCGATATAAGCTAAGAGGAGACTGGTTTTCCTTTGCTAAAGTAAGGAAACTTTGCTTCCTTTGCTCCTGTTAACAAACGTTGGTTTTCACGAGACTCACCGGCGCATGCGCAACGCCGACATCTTGCGTCATCCTCCCAGAGCTGCTTCTGTGTACAGTTGTTGGCGCAAGCTAGATTAAAGTGATTATTACATTTTAAATATGGTTATTTATCAAACAGCTTGGAAGATCAAAGTCAATTTTTAATATAACTCCGATTGGAATCATCTGAAAGAAGGAAGTCATATACGCCTAGGATGGCTTGAGGGTGAGTAAATAATGGGCTAATTTTCATTTTTGGGTGAACTATCCCTTTAAAATGCAAACATAATCATAGAAAGTAAGGCAACACCCTGCTCTAAGGCAACTTCAGGGAGGGCAGAAACATTCTGCAGAGCAGAAATGGTGAAAGATTGCTTGATCTTGATTTGGTATTATCATGGATTATGAAAAGGTGGGTCCTCGTGATCCTTCTGGCTTTTTCACCTCCTCCTGTTATTGTGAAGCAGAATGGAATCTGTGCATGATCACTTCTGCATTTAGCCTTAAAGGTCGCACCAGAACACAATTAAGCACAAAGTGAAATCGTGAGGAAGGACAAAGCAATATCGATTGACAGTCTACCATTTTAAGCTAAAGGGATTTTGTCTTTCTGAAACTCCTTAGTGAAATGTTATGTTTACTAATATAGGTAATAATATAAATTATACTATATGGCCAGATATTAGCGTTAAATAAAGAGTTTGCTACTATCACAGTTTGCCATGGGAAAATACCAGAAGTACATAGGGCATGGAGTCGATGGATCAGGCTTTGGATTGTTTCAGTGAAATTTCATAAAGGTCCATTGTTAATAGTGTAGTGATGTGTGAAGCACTGCTCACATAGAATTCAGTTTCAAACCAAGGAGCTTTGTTTTGGTAAGCATGGTGAATTTGCTTGGCCAACGTTGTGCTTTTCTTCACCATGTGATATGATTTGAAAGCATAACAACTAAACTTTAATCATCTTGAGCATCAGTCAATCAAGCTTTTTTTCATGATAGAATTTATGGGCTGGTAGTGATGCTTGATGCATTATCGGTCATTTAAAGAGGTTGGCCGATAGTGGATTTTACTGATACGATAACCGATTAATCAACCGATAGTTGGATAAAGTGGATAAAGAATGAAAACTTCTCCGGTTACGTATGTAACCATGGTTCCCTGAGAAGGGAACGAGACACTGCATCCTCTTTGGCGAGACCGGTGTCTGAAGCATACATCTAAACACAACAATGATATTGGCCGGCGACAGCCTATGATGTCATTACCGGTGCGACCACAGTATAAAAGGGCGCCGGGAGAACACGCCATCCGCTTCTTCGTCTGAAGCTTACGTCCGAAGCATGGCGATGAGAATAGAGGACGCAGTGTCTCGTTACCTTCTCAGGGAACCATTGTTACATACGTAACCGGAGACGTTTCCTTCCGAGGGAACTTCTAACTGCGTCCTCTAGGGGTCGCTATGGGGAACGGTATACCCATGCTGCCATGCTGAGGGGAGTGCATGCCAATACCAAGGCGAGCACCAAGTACCAACGCAACCAAGTCAAAGGAGCTGCCCCTAGGACGTTTGACGGCTGTCAGTGACATAACTAGAGCCCGACCGATATATCGTTTTGCCGATATTATCGGCCGATATGAGCCTGTCGCCGATATACGGCGCGGCGAATCCGCACCAAATTCAGGGGATCTCTTCAGCTCAAGGAACCCTGGCGAACGCGAATCGAGTGTACGTCTCGAGGCCCTCTTTCGAATATGACCACCCCCGCGTGGATAGCCCCTGGGGTTCGGGAGTTACGGGTGGTTAAATTCGCGGTCCGGCGCCGACCGATCTAGCGATCCCAGGGGGGACCGACGTGCGGAGGGTGGCGTTCGAGAGGACTCCTCGAGCTGAAGGGATCCCCCGAATTTGGTGGAGATCCGCCGGCGCGTTCGCGAAATAGTGACAGCAGTCAACACTTCCCCTGCAGTAAGAAGGTTTCTTGTTCAGGCAGCATTCACGCATTGTCTTATTCGACCGTAAGTGCCCTGCGAAGTGGACTTCACATGAAATTCCGCCATGATTCCA
>NW_015552560.1:503649-512004 GCF_001515605.1 Sinocyclocheilus anshuiensis
TATCGGCCTTTTTTTTTACTCCCTAATATCGGTATCGGTATCGGCCCCAAAAAACCCATATCGGTCGGGCTCTAGACATAACCCCCTACGGCCAAAGGTGGTGTGAAGATGTGCTGTGCACCAAACTTACCTGTAAGGGCTGGCTTGTATAAAGCCCGAGCCCAGGGCAAAGCTCAAGCCTGGAATCATAAAATAACCAAGGATTCCTTTAAGGGGATAAGGCCGAGTATCAGGGCTGCTTACAAACCCATATCCTGGCCTGTCAAACAGAGACTACCTCCTGCTCTAAGAACGAGCTACCGAGGATCTCAAGATACCCAGGGAAACTTAGTAGTAACACCCTGTCTAGAAAGTGAATATGCGGAGAGTGGGGCCCAAGGTAACCGGGGCCAGAGCCAACTCAGAGAAAGGGGATGAGACAACATGCGTCACACTTACCATAAAGGCTTTTAAGAAGGTGCACAAAGGCTGGCGTGCACACCTGCCATGAATATGGACTTTAGAAATGTCACACAGAGACTACCTCCTGCTCTAAGAACGAGCTGCCAAGGATCTCAAGATACCCAGGGGACTTAGTAGCAACACCCTGTCTAGAAAGTGAATATGCGGAGAGTGGGACCCAAGGTAAAAACCAGGGCCAGAGTCAACTCCGAGAAAGGGGACGAGGCAAGCATCGCGTCACTCTTACCATAAAGGTTTTTAAAAAAGGTGCACAAAGACTAGCGTGCGCACCTACGATGAATATGGACTTAGAAAAGTGCACAGAGAACTAGCGTGTGCACTTACCGTAGATATAGATTTTAGAAATACCGTTACTAAAAAACCCCAGAAACCACGGCGAGCAGGGATCTGGTGTGACTAAGACTGCTCAGAAGTAGCAGGGTATTCAGCCTAGCGCCTGCAAATAAAAAGGTGTGGGAACTACATGCTCCCAGGCATCCCTCAAGGGAAGGGGAGTACCACCATGCTCAACCTAATAGGGAGGCAGAAATGGCCCAACAACCTATAAGGCTGTAATACAGACGCTAGGAGGGAGCAGCGTGCTCATAGAAACCCCTCGGGAAAGGGGAGCACTACCAAGCTCAGCCATACCGGTATCATCAGAGATACATCAGAAGAGTGAGGCCCAAGTAAGGATCCGGGGCCTGAATCAACTCCGAGAAAGGGGACGAGGCAGCATCGCATCACCCTTACAATAAAGGATTTTAGAAAGGTGCGCAAAGGCCCAGCGTGCACACCTACCATGATTATGGAATTTAAAGAAGTGCACAGAGAACTAGTGTGTGCACTTAACAAAAAATGAATAGACTAGGCTCTAAGTGGAGAACTCACCCAACTCCCGGGAGTGGGAGAGACACACAGACGCTCAATTGGGAGCAATGTGCTCATAAGCGATCCTCGAAAGGAGGGAGCACTGCCAGGCTCAACCATAAAAGCAGCAAAAACAGGGAGGCGAAAAGAGTCCACTCATCTTCCAAGAGTAGATTAACAGGGAGGCAGAAAGCCTAATGACCTGCTAGCTACTCAATGAAGCTCCAGGAGCTCACTCCTGATATGACTACTCCATAGAGCCTTGAAGAACATAGGCCTCAACTACAGCTGCTCCAGGGAACTCCAGAAAGTGGAGAACTCACTCATCGGACAAGAGGTGAACTCGGACACTACATTGGGAGCAATATTCGGGGGGAGCATACTGGCTCAACCAAAGAAGGCAGCCCAGCTGGGAGACCAAGAGGCCTAACAACCTGAAGGCTCCGCCTAGAGCACTAGAGGGGCTCTATATGAGAGACTCGCAAAGTCAGAAGGGTGGTACAAACCCCCAGGAGCAAGATTCTCTACTCTCCGCAGAGAGGAGAAACAGACGTTCCATTCAGGTTGGAATGACCATCCCACAGTGAGGGGAGCACCATGCTCAGAACGCAGATAGAGACTTAAATGCTCCAATAGGGAGAGCTGCAGGCTCCTCACCATAGAAATTATTGACCAAGAAAGCCACAAAAAGGCCTAGCTACTTGGTGTGATCACCTGTTGGAATTATGGGAGCGGCGCTCCCGGCCCTCAGGCTGAGGCAAGCCCTCAGGCTCAACCAAAGACCAAGCTCAGGGCTAATGAGGCCCCTCAGGGCAAGACTGAGCAGCCCAGGGAGCACATCAGGAGACAGTGCCTCCAAAATAAGCTCAACCTGAGAGAAAAAACCCTCAAAGGCCCGCAGGTCCTGAGGTTGCAGTGCCATACTGGGGACATGATGACCAAGGAGGCTTCTCGGGGACGCCTAACGACTCGGAGTCGGAGTCCAGCCAGTCAAGGAGGGGCGCGAGTTGCGACACTAGCCTTCTGGACCTGTCTCTGGTCCTTAGACCAAGACGGGCCAGGACCCCTTTGTTCGGGCTGAGACCTGGGCCTTCGTGGAATGAAGGACTTAAAAGCAGCTGAGCGCACCTTCGCCTCCTTAAACTTCTCGACAACCGTCTCAACGGAAGTGCCGAAAAGTTCAGAAGGAGAAACCGGCTCATCAAGGAGAAAGCCCCTCTCTTTCGTCCCGATGTCAGCCAGGTTCACTCACAGATGTCTCTCCGTTACCATCATAGCCACCATAGATCTGCCTATGGCAGTAGCGGTCTGTTTGGTGGCACGGAGAGCGAGATCTGTAGTGTGGCGCAACTCAGCCACTTGAGCCTGCTTTAGGCTGCAACTCAGCCTGACCTTTATCCAGGTCTTTCAGCAGGTCAGCCTGGTAGGCTTGCAAAATTACCATGGTATGCAATGAAGCCGCAGCCTGACCTGCTGCTGCGTAAGCTTTGCCATTCAGACAAGATGTTATTTGAAGGGGTCTGGATGGCAAGGAGAGAGCCCTAAGAGAAGATTTTTCTCCCATAGCGAGATAGCAGGCTAGCGTCTCTTCAATGGGAGGCACCCTCTCATATCCGCTTTCGTGCATCCCTTCGATGTTGGCATAACAAGTCTGCTGAAATCTGTGGATACGCGAAGAGAACTAATTTTTCCAAGTCTTCTCGATCTCCACATGAAGATCAGGAAGAAATGGAAGGCTCACCTGAGCTGGAGGGTTATGATCAGAAGATAGCGCCCATTGAGCCGGCCACGAGACACCACCCTCTTAGTCCGCTTCCACGGCAAGTCAAGCTTTGTCGTGGCACGTTCCATAACCTCAAGCAGCTCTTCATACGCAGGGCAGGAGGTTAGAGAGGACTCAGTCTCAACTTCCTCGTCCTCATCTAACATCTCCTGCTCTTCCTGGCTGGGAGCCAGCAGAGCACTAGCTGCTGGATCAGATGACGTCAGTGAAATAGCGTCGTCCTCCAGCAGCTCACTCTCGTCCGTAACCGACGAACGAGAAAGGGAAAGCCCCTTCTTCAATTCATCGGACAGGTCCACCTGAGAACCCCATGAGCTCAGCTTCCTCCGTGTCTAAGCAGCGGCGGGTCCTGAGCCCTGAGGAACCGATGGCTGTCCCTCTTTCCTTGAAAAGAGGGCCAAACAAGGGCGGAGCTTTCTCATGGGAAAAAGCTCACAATGAATGCATGCCGCCCCCTCGAGGACGTCACGTGCGTGCTCCTTGCCCAAACAAACGACGCAAAGATCGTGTGTGTCATCGGGTGTCAAATAACGTGGACACGGATCCACACACTTCTTAAACGCCTTGCTAGTGCTAGTGCTCGCCATATTAGTAACAAAAAGAACCGCGTTCTTACCAGAATGCACTTCAAACAAACAGTCCTTGAAGACGAAGAAGAGGATGACGTGTTCTCTCGGCGCCCTTTTATACTGTGGTCGTGCCGGTAATGACGTGATAGGCTGTCGCCGGCCAATATCATTGTCGTGTTTAGATGTATGCTTCAGACACCGGTCTCGCCGAAGGCGTTCCCCATAGCGACCCCTAGAGGACGCAGTTCGAAGTTCCCTCGGAAGGGACCTAAGATAGTGCTGGTAAAAACAGTGCTGAACCATGAAAATGTACCATACTTTTTAAATGGAATAAAAATATTATTATTAAAGGGGTCATATGATGCGATTTCAATTTTTCCTTTCTCTTTGGAGTGTTACAAGTCAGACCGACGAGCTTTGTAAAAATCGACACGTTTCAAAAAGGCGGGGCATAGAGGAGAAACAATAATGTACAGTATGTGGAAAATAATGTGTTTTTTTTTACTTTAAACCGCATAAACACATTTCATTACACCAAATACACAAAATAATGTTATTTTTAGCAGCATCATATGACCCCTTTAATTATACATTGATCATTAATGTTAGATCATAGTGCATTACCTACATGTTAAATTAAAATTTAGAAATTACTAAAAGTTGAAATTAACACAATGAAACAATGAACAGTCCTTATATAGCATTTATTAACCTTAGTTAATTTTACAAATGCACTCTTACTGTGAAGTATTAACATTTCATATTGAGTCATGCTTAAAGATGGCCTTCTTTAAATATCTACACAAAGGCCACAGCATTGAAATGACATATATGTGTATATTGCATGTATTCTCTCCCACTTTATTTGCTTCTATTTTAGAGCACTTGATTATCTAATCAGAATAACAAAATATGATGGTCTCGTATCGGACGAGAAGCATGCACTGTAGTGTACGTTATACATATAGTTTAATTGTCAGCATCTGAAGTGTCCCATTCTGTGCAGCACGCAGCCTCACATGTCAAAACAAACAGCACGAGGTGTCAGTGATTCTGCCTCTAGAAGCCACTCTCATATTGTATAATGACAGCAGACCTTCAGCCGCTCCAGCAACGGATGCAACCCAGAAAAACTATCAGTATGGATATGGGACTAATTCTACTACTATTAAAAATATAAAACACGCTAAGGTCTGATAAGCTGCTGCTTGTCTGTGTTCGCTAGAACTCATGTGCTTATATCAAAACATAGATGGTAATAAGTTTGTGTGCTATTCCTGGCCACTTCTGAAGGAACCAGGCAGCAGTGGCCTCTGCTTGTTCTTAAAGAGTGAAAAAAAACAGGAAAAAAAGAATATCATTCCCATGTAGCGAGTCAGTTCTGCGTGTTATGTCATGGTGTGCGCACACCAGAAGCAAAGCAGATATCAAGCGTAGCGTTAGTTCTGACAGGTCACGTTAGTCAAGCTAGCATCAGCTGACCTTCAGCTGATCCCCATCTACCCATGGGAATACGACACCTATCTAAGCATTCATATATAAGGTCCCTCAGTATTATCAGCAGTTTTCGCATTGCTCAATAGCTAATTACCCTCCTCCATCCCCAACTCCTCCTCTGTCAGTCAGGATTCAGCCTTCTGATTCTCCTTGAATCAGACTAATTCTAAAATGTGTACATAAAATGATTGAACTTTAACGATATCTGCAATACATTTATGTTAGTTCTGTTCTGTTTACCCTGGGGGGTTATTGCTGCTCTCCCTGCTCTCATCCATGCTAGGCTGCATGGAGGCGCAGGGAGTTCTTGCCCAGAACAGAACCATACCGCCAATCCAAACTGTATGCTAATTGTCAATCATCTTTGACGATAGTGGTCCTGACAGAAATTCGCATTGCGTTACTCGCTCTAGATTACTCGCGGGATGTTTTTCGCGTCACTTGCACGAATAAAAACATTGCACAATAAGGAGTGTCTTTACAACAACAACAACAACTCATAGCTAGAATCAAGTAACAGAGGCATATTTTCATCACTTACCAGATCCAATTGTATGATTTAACAAAAACTGTATGAATAAGAAGTTGTGTTATAAATTTCGGGGTGTTGTTCTCAAATGTTCTCATCCATTTTCTGAAACAACCGGACATGTCAATAAGCTCTCATGCGAATTTCCTGCTCAAGTTGAAAATTTTCAACTTACACGGAAGACGCGATTGAGGAGAATATCGTCGCCCAGTTCATGTCATTCTCTTCGCCTGGCACAAATTCGTGTCTATTTGCGTTTTTGCATTCACTTTGTATGTAATCTACTCGGGCAAATAATTAAATTCACTTTTGGTGTGCACATCTTGCCCATCTTGCATCTTTCAAGACCATCTTTCTTTCTCTCTCTTTGCATGTGTGTGAGAGAAACACAGAGCACTCTCAGCCAAGTGACAGTGAGTTGGGCACCTACACACTAGACTTGGTCCTCAAATAGCCGACCACAGTCCGGTTCCGGACCCTGGCTTCCAACCAGACCGCAAGTCATCATGACAATGGTAGACCATTTTACCATTTGTAGTTTAAAGTGACTGGCAATGAAGCCATGCACACCAAAGCGCTCAGTGTTGTTTATGATAATGATCTTTTTGGCACTATATCCTCTAATATTGTCATCTAGAGCCAAACATGCTTCAGTTGAGTTGAACATGCAGAAGGTACAGTATAAGCACTGCTGAAGAGATGCTGCAGGCAGCTGTTTGTTTGTAACGGGCTCTGCTCTCTCTCTGACTGTGCTGTTTTATGGGGTGCTTCAAATGCACTTGTTTCCTCGTGTCAGTCATGGTGCCAGTGAGAGGTGGGAGGAACTGAACAAGTAGGTCAGGCAGATAGACATGAATAGCTGATTACATCACAGAGAGCCATACACTGAGCTGCTTTTGCCAGGCCACTGGACATTAGTAATTACGAACCTAATAAACTAGTTTAGTTTTTGTGTGTGAATTGATTGCGGGATATCTGGATGTGGTTCTGTTTGTAGCCCTTATGTATGAGGTGTTTCTTGTGTGTCTTGTACTTCTAGACCAACACATCAATAATACTCAAATGTGAGTCAGTACAGCATCAGAATTACCCATAATCCTCTCTAAATACCCTCCTGATTTGCATAGTCTATGTTTGGAATAGCATACTAGTGTACTATTCTTACCATTTCTGCAGTATTTACTGTACTTTTTTTTTGTATGTAAGGAATAACTGCATTGGCAAAATATTTATTATACAACAAAACATACTGCATGGATTTTGATGACAGACCTTACAGTATTTTAGATGCAAAATGAGATTGGTCTGCTTGTTAGGTGATTTATCCAATCTCATGATCTATCAGGGCTGCATGATAATAGTGGTTAAATGGTTAATCACGATTATTTTACATTAAATATGTCAAGAGAATGTCAACTAGCTTGGTTTGCTCGCAGATTTAGTAGTGTGAAAGAAAACAGACTGGCTGTATTACTCTTTTATTGGAGCAGAATATCTCAATAGAGATCACTAAACTTCAACTTAAATGTACAGGTTTGCCAGTGTTTTCAGCTCATCAGCGCTTTTTATGCAACATGAGGTTGCCAGGTTGGGAAGAACCATTTTTTAAAAATTCACAAAGTAAATAAATGTATATAAAATAAATTAATTTATTTGATTATTTGATACTATATATTACACTCTTTGTGTACACATTTACTTTGTACTTATATTTGAAAAAATACCTCCATGATCTGTAATTTAATTTCTGTGATTTCATCTATAATTACTAGCGCTAGTCCTTCAATCATATGATATATAATGCAACTATATTGCACAGTGTATTGCTGATTGTGCATGACTTATTCAAACTGCAGTAGCAATTAATTGGTGTTTCTTGCTCTGTTTCAGCCATTTTTCAATTTGACTAAGCTGAGAAAACTTGGCCTAAGTGACAATGAGATCCAGCGGCTGCCGGGAGATATAGCTAACTTCAACCAGCTCGTAGAGCTAGACATCTCTCGAAATGGTAAGAAGCCCTTTGGTTTATCAGACCACTGTTTACTGTACATGTCTGTGAGAGACTTTGGCCTCCCATGTCTTGCCCTTCCCACACGCTTCCAGCATACGCCCAGCATATTTCAGCAGCTGGGTTTCTGTGCTCCGCAATTACATACAACATTTCAGCATCATTCACAGTAATTCCCAGCCTGGATCGCAGCATCTCCACGCCCAAAATTCTGTTCTTGTTTCAGCTATTTTTACTGTTTTTGATCAAGTGGCATTTTAAAAACTAGACTTCATGGTTTGTGGTGTCTTGTGGTTTCAAATGACCTGTGTCTTACTTAAAGGGATATTTCACGAAAAAATATAATTCTGCCCCAATTTACTCTCCTGCATATCTTTCTAAACATTAGAGCCCGACTGATATGGGTTTTTTGGGGGCCGATACCGATTTTAGGGAGTAAAAAAGACCAATATCGATATATCGGCTGATATTCTTTGTGCATATTATAGTACAGTACCAGTCAAAATTTGGGACACTTTCCCATGCGTGTGTCCAAATTCTCGACTGGTACTATATATAGAATACAGTATATACATAAACACATTTTTTGCAATGATCACTCAAATGTGGTGATCAAACACTTATAATGACGTGACAAAGATATGTAATGGAGGCAGGG
>NW_015552560.1:512030-516584 GCF_001515605.1 Sinocyclocheilus anshuiensis
TGAGTCTGACATCAGTGCACTGAACAGTAAAGTTGAAGTTTATTCAACTTTATTTCAATTCAATTCCATTCAACTTTATTCCGTTAAGGTTTATTTCACTTCGGAACATTCATTCACGGATTTGCGCTACTGTCTTCACACACAGACGAAACTTATTAGAGAAGTGTGTAGTGTGATATAATATACCTCTGTAAATAAAGAGGAGGAATATCATGTGAAGTCCACTTCACAGGGCACTTACTGTCGAATAAGACAACGCTTGAATGCTGCTGCCTGAACAAGAGACCTCCTTACTGAAGTGAAAGTGTTGGCTTGTGTCACTATCTCGCGAACGCAGCAGCGGATTCTCCACCAAATTCGGGTGATCCATTCAGCTCGAGGAGCCCTCCCGAACTCCACCCTCCACGCGTCGGTAGCCCCCTGGGATCGCCAGATCGGTCGGCGCCCGACCGCGAATTTAACCGCCCGTAACTCCTGGACCCCGGGGGCGGTCTCATTCGAAAGGGGGCCTCGAGACATACACTCGATTCGGCGTTCGAGAGGGTTCCTCGAGCTGAAGGGATCCCCCGAATTTGGTACGGGTCCGCGGCGCCGTTACGGAGATATGGCTGTTCAAAGTTTCAATGGTATTCTAAGCTTTAAAGCGTTTCATCCAGGTCACCAGTAGCAAACAATGGAGCACGCTCTGCTGGACAAACTACGTATTTACACCATTTACAAGCAATTTATCTGAGTTTTATGTTCTGTAAAAAAAATTTCATATCGGGGGCATATCGGCGGCAAATTTGCCGATACCGATATATCTGCGACAGGCTCATATCGGCCGATCAAAACGATATATCGGTCAGGATCTATTTCGTTTGTTTTCTTGGAATCTCCGACCTGGGGAGAGGGTGCACTACCAGCAAACATCCTCATTTCAAAATGTCTCCTCTCAACAGAGCAGGGTATGGTCTATATTCCTGTAAACATGTATGACTTTATTTCTTCTTCTATACAGCATAGATGATATTTTGACATTTTTGAGCCATACATTTAAAGTAAGTGGGGTTGAATGTTGTTTGGACTCCGGTGTTCTTTAAAATAAATATATATATATATATATATATATATATATATATAGGAGAAAGAAATGCATTCTGGTATATAGGAGTAAGAAATGCATTCTGGTTTGTAAAGCCGTGAGCATGAATAAATGACTTTTCAGTTTTCATTTCATGGTTTATGCTCTTTGTGTGTTTACACACTGTCTTGCAGTGGAGGTTCCTCCCTCATAAATTTACATCATATTGTAGTTGAACTCTGATCTATCTTAGTTATAGCACCATTTTTATGGCAGGCACAGAAATGATTGAAATACTTGCTTTGTTCCAAACCCCTGTAAGCTGCCTCGCTGTCTACATAGCTTGGTATCTTGTAAGGAAGCATCTGAAATGGAACCTGTAAAGGACCAAGATTGACAGCTCTATTTACAGCAACGAATGCTTCATGTTCTACAAGTAAAAATTTCATTCAGTTTCTCCATAGGGGAATTGATTTTGAACTTTTAACTTGGTAAAGACAAACCTACTGTGAGCTACGAGGTTGTTAATCAGTGGTATATGCTTTTGTTGAAACATCAGCCAGCATTACTTCAGCTGATTTTTAAATTAATCATGTTTAACAGCGGAATTCCTGGTGGAAAAACTGCATTATACAGAAATGTTCAGCAATCGGAGAATTGCGATAAGGAAATTGCTGCAGAAGAACACTTAAGTGGCCCGACCTCTTCAGTGACGCAATGCAAATTTCCCTTTGCTCTCAGAATATTATGTAAAATCACTATTATATATGTTAGACATCTTTAAGTCCCTATAGGAAAAACCAAGGCCTCTGAAAAAGTGGGTGAATAGTACTGTCACACTCTACAGCACTCCTCACTTGAAGAATACGCAACTTACAGTTGATTCCAGTAGAGTTTTGCATTAACATTATGCTAACAACACAGTCTCAGATGTTGAGTAAGATGGGAAATTGTTTTATTGATTAAAAATTTGTATTATTGTTTTTTTTATAAGCTTCATTATTTAATAATTATAGGCTAAGTAATGTTTTAATGCCATCTTGCATGTTTCAGTAAAGGATGCATGCTATGCTAACTTAAAATGTGGTCAAAGGAAGGCATCTTAATATAGGCATCTCTGCCCTTAATGTTGGAAGTTTACCTGTAATGCCTTAAATCTCTCTAGGTTTTGGTACAAAGCCGTTATTTCGACTAGAGCAAGGGTTTTATTGTTGTAAGTGGATTAAATCGGTTTCTTCTTTTTTTCCTCACAGATATTATGGAACTCCCAGAAAGCATTTCATATTGTAAAACCCTCCAAGTAGCAGATTTTAGTGGAAATCCTTTGACAAGGTAATTGTGCATTTTAGTTTTTGTGTGATATTCTGATCCTGTATAATTGCTGACATGTTTTATAAAGCCCAATATGTGGTGGCATATTGCTAAAAACCAGTCAAATATTTACTAAAATACTGCTGTTTATCACAAGTTATCTAAACTAGTTTTGTTCAGTTTTGCTGCTGTTACCCTAATTATTATGTTTGTGTGAGAGAAATTTCTAGTTTGTAGTATAATTCTAGTATAATTAAAAATATATTCCCCCTTTAAATTGCTTCTGTAGTTAGCCTCATTTTTGTTAGTAGTTTGTAGTGAAGTTAAAGGGATAGTTCACCCAAAAATGAAAATTCTGTCATTAATTACTCACCCTCATGTCGTTCTAAACCCGTAAGACCTCCGTTCATCTTCGGAACACAATTTAAGATATTTTTGGTGAATTCTGAGCGCTCTCTGACCCTCCCATAGACAGCAAGGATCCTTACACGATCAACGTCCAGAAACGTAGCAAGGAGATCGGTAAACTAATCCATGTGACACCAGGGGTTCAACCGTAATATTACGAAGCTACGAGAATACTTTTTGTATGCAAAGAAAACAAAAATAACGACTTTGTTCAACAATTCGTCTCCTCCGTGTCACCCTGGTGCCATTTTGGAGAGTATCCACTGAACGTAAACAGCGTATGCTATTCTGTGTCAGCTGCGTCACGTGGATACGTTGTTTTCGTTCAAATCAAAGCGTAAACAACGTTGAAAAGAAATCCACATGACGCAGCTGACACAGAATAGCATACGCTGTTTACGAATTGTTGAACAAAGTCATTATTTTTGTTTTCTTTGTGTACAAAAAGTATTCTCGTAGCTTCGTAAAATTACGGTTGAACCCCTGATGTCACATGGATTATTTTACCGATCTCCTTGCTACGTTTCTGGACCTTGATCATGGTAATTACATTGCTGTCTATGGGAGGGTCAGAGAGCTCTCAGAATTCACCAAAAATATCTTAATTTGTGTTCCGAAGATGCACGGAGGTCTTATGGGTTTAGAACAACATGAGGGTGAGTAATTAATGACATAATTTTCATTTTTGGGTGAACTATCCCTCTAAGTACTTTTTTTAAACAAAGAGAAGCATGTGTGTACTTTATCCATTTGAAATTCTGAGTAGACTACAGTTGCATGTCTTAATTGCATGTCTAATACAGCACAAATGCGTTGACGGCATCTCTGAGGTTTATTGACGATATCCTAATAGCTGTGTTGTGCTCGACAGGTCATGCGTTATGCATTAGCACTGGATCCACTTTGGCCCAGTTTGCCAATTTGTTCCCCCATTTTGCTGGATGTTACAGTGCTTGACTGCTTCTGTATTCTCTGGTTATTTTTTAGCAAACAACCATATGGTGTAGCTTTAGTTTAATGGCAGAACTTTCTTGTTAGCAATTATTTGTTTCGTTTTGTTCATTTTTTTATACAATAGTGAGTGATCATGTTTTGCTGGCGTGACCATGTTCATGATTCACTCCTCCATCTGTTCTTTCACCTGTCCGCCAGAGCACTTTAGCAGTAATTCTCTTCTGTCATTCCCTGTGCCAACTGTGAGTTGTATGTTTGTTTTTGTTTTGTTTCAGATTGCCAGACAGTTTTCCGGAATTACGGAATTTAACATGCCTTTCCATCAATGACATTTCTTTACAAGCACTTCCAGACAACATTGGAAAGTAAGTGTTTTTTCTCCTCTGTTGTGCATCTTTCAGCTGCAGTCCAGTTTGTTTTTATGTACTCTCCTTTTATTAGACCAGATAATCTGGCTCTTTGTTTGCAGTATTTAGATGGATACTTTGTCTCGTGATATCAGCAGGGTTTGATCTATGATGACATTCTCAGATTATCTCATGATCAATGTTCCCTCTAATTTTTTTTCTTGCTGAGCAGATCTTTTCTCTATTGGGCGGACATTTCGGCCACCTGAGCAAAAACATTCTTGTATATATTATTATTATTATTATTTTTTTTTATATATAAATGCTGTTCTTTTTAACTTTTTATTAGTCTAATCAAAGAATCAAAACAGCACAATAAAAAAGAATATTAAGCAGCACAACAGTTTCAACTGATAATAAATCAGCATATTAGAATGATTTCTGAAGGATCATGTGACACTGAAGACTGGA
>NW_015552560.1:516652-518443 GCF_001515605.1 Sinocyclocheilus anshuiensis
GCTATTTATATTTGATTTGACCCTTGATGTAACTAAATGATGAACATTTTAGGTTTCCTGAGAAAATATTTTTACAGTACAATACACTGCCGTTCAAAAGTTTGGGATCAGTAAATTTTTAAAAGAAGTTTCTTGGGCTCATCAAGGCTGTATCTATTTGATAAAAAATACTGAATATTATTTCACCAATATTAGAAATTGCAATAGCCTAATAGTTCACAATATTATTGTTTTTTTCTGTATTTTTTATCAAATACATACAGCCTTGATGAGCATATGTGATTTATTAGGTTTATAATATAGGCCTAACATAATATCAAAACAAACTGAAGCATTTCAACTGATAGAAGAGAATAGAAAACAAACTGAAGCATTTAAACTGATAGAAGAGAATAGAAAACAAACTGAAGCATTTAAACTGAGATCTGCAAGTTAAATATTTTCAAAGAAAAAAAAACGTGAACGTGAATTCTTCTATAGCTATCTAAACATCCCTATGAAGTACAGTTTGCACAATACACCTGTGTGACTGTAAATGTCTCTGAGTTTTGTTACCGTTCTGTGCCCATCATCCACTATTTCTAGCACTTAATCAAGCCACTCTTCTTTAATACATGATGACGTTTTATTTCACGTCATTGCGTTTGCGTTGGCTGTTGATTTGAGCTATTTCGTCAGCAACCACTGAAGTATTCAGTTTCTACAGCGACTCATTTGGCGCACATCATTCTCTTTCTATAAAACCTGTAAACCGCATTCACCGGTTCTAACTCTTTTAGCCGCGCGCACGCGCAGCTTAGAGGGAACATTGCTCATGATCAGTAGAAATATGATTGTGGTTGGAAACTGACATAGACATTCAGTCTTTGAGATGGAGTGACTTCATTCCCTATATCCACCCTAGTTGTGATGTCTGTCTTCTCTGTATTGTAGGACTGTTATCAGCAGCTGAGACTTGATGACTGTTGCTGATACGATATCAGAACAACTAAAACTACTAGTCTAATTTCAGACGATTGATTGCACATTTTCAAATTTGGGTAAAAGCATGTATCTTCAGGGACATTTTTGACGTGCACTGAGACTTACAGTTAGCGGTTTCTGTAGTCTAGGCGATTAGTGGGTGATTTTTGGCTGTATTTCTTTAGCTGGTGAGTACTCCATGACACAGTCTATCTCCAAGACGACATATTGTTTCCCAAAAACACCCCAGCGTGCATGTGAGTGGCTCGGCCTGTTATTCCAGTGGATATTCATATCACCTCTCACCATTGTCTCTGTAGTAACTTGGACTTCTTTCAGATTGAAATCTGGGAAACGTCTGGGTAACTTTTGTTTTGTTTGTTTTTTCCACGGCTCTCTTCATTTCCTGTGTAATTTCCTCTTCCGTGCCTGTCATCCCTCTATCTCACAGCTCAATGGCAGCCTCTTGCCTCTTCAGAAAGTTCCTAGAAAAACAATGGAAATTCATTCATATGGCCAGGCTAGTCTGTTTATGACCAGTGAGTTGATTTTCAGTAGAAGTTAATCAACTGTGAACTTGTATCACTACTGTTAAACATCTAGACAGTATTTAAAAAAGCGTTGTTTGCCACTAACCCTTGCTAGTTGGATGTACATTACTTTCACTGTTGCTGGTGTGATGAAATGATTACTGTATGTTGTTCATGGTTGTTTTAATCACATAAAATGGTAAAACACTAGGGATGTAACAATTAACTGCGAGCCGGTTGAAAATTGATTCAAATATGTGATGATTCAAATCGGTTGAGATGCTAAACAAATTGCGAT
>NW_015552560.1:518585-530762 GCF_001515605.1 Sinocyclocheilus anshuiensis
CAAATGAGGACAATAGAAGCAATCAAAACCAACAAAAGAGCAATATATTATATTATGGAAGTGCTATATTAGTATATTATTATAGTGTTATATTTCAATTTCACAAAGAAACGTGCAGCATTTTGTCCAAGCAATAATAAAAGGACACATTTAATTTATCATTTGTCTTAAATCTCATTTTGTTAAAAAGAAATCGTGAATCGAATCATGAAATCAGAATCGTGAATCGAATCGTGAGTTGAGCGAATCGTTACATCCCTATAAAACACTAAATATAAAAAACACAAAAAAGTCTGCACATTGATGCTCCAAAGCGACTTTATCAGCATTTGTGGAATATTATTTTTTTGTGATTTGTGACAAGACATTTTGCTTAAAGGAAATGAAGGATCTTTTTTTTCTTCTTTCTTTGCATTGTCATTATTTTCATTTTCATTATTTAATTACCAAAAAAAAAAAAAACATCTTATTGTTGCCAACAATATGTAAAGTGTTTTTTTTTTTGTTTTTTTTTTTACGTCATGGTAGTATTTGTTGTACTGCCTGTAAAAGAAAGTAAAATATAAGGGGGCATTATGAGAATTGTGGATGAATTTATGCTTGCCTTACCTCAAACACAAGCAAAATGCCTGAAAGAGGAAAAAAATAATTATTTTTTTCTTGTCGATGGTTTAATCTGGCTCAGTGAGGCGGAGATCTTTTGTCAGTGAGCAGATATTATTATAGAGATCAATTCCAGAGTGTTCAATACTGTCTTGTGATCTTTTAGCTGACATTTCTCCTCACTGCATCCTCTCAGTCAGCACAGTCACACATATGCACATCCCTCACCTATATTTGGCTGGTTATTATTTCGAATAGCGAACAAAAAACATTAATGTGCAGTAATGACACTATGACTGATTGCAGACAGTTATTACTGCAGTGTTCAAAGGCTTTTGTCTGTGGAATTGAAATACTCCATTCGCTGCTGCCTTGAACAATAATCCTCTTCTTTTTTTTTTCTCTCCATTTTCATTTCAGGAGACAAACCTCATTAATGTCTGTGTGACTTTAGCTGTCTCTATAGCCTTGAGCTCCAGACGTTTGAAAGCGTGTTGAACTCTTGTCCGTTCTCCGGGTTGATTAAATGTCCGTGGAGTTATAGTGACAAATAGCAGCACTTCTTGTTTTCGAAGTCAAGCTGTCCCTGTGACTGACTGAAGCGGTCAAATAGCCACACATTGCTTCTTTCATCTTACTTTTTTCGCTTTTGTTTTGAATCCATTTACTGAGAAATGAAACAGTTGTTTGTCTAGAAACGTGAGTGGTTTTGTCTGTGGATTACTGGCTTATGTTCAGTTTGAACAGGGAAGTCCTCTTGCCCTCCTGTTGACTGTTACTTCACTTGGTGTAGTTATTGTTTTTAAAACCAAATCAGGTTTAAAATAGCAGAAAGCCTCCTGGAAGCCCTGAAATAAATAAACTGAAATGTCACTGCCCCACCTGTGAGGCTCAGAGCAGTGAGCATGTGCTGGAAGATTGTGATTGCTATCTCAGGATGTGTGTTTGGTGTACTTCCCTTCTCTCTGTAAGCGGATAGATGAACTTTATCTCACTGCATGTTATTATTTTTTTAACAGAAAACGAGTAGACATTTCTGGTGGAGTTTGCATTACTCAGAACTTTTGAATAGTAGTGTGTCTTGATTTACACAAAAATATGAAGCAGCACAACTGTTTTCAACATTGGTCATTATCAGAAATGTTTCTTCAGCAGCAAATCAGCATATTAGAATAATTTCTGAAGGATTGTATGATACTGAAGACCGGGGTAATGATGCTGAAAATTCAGCTTTGATCACAGGAATAAATGACATTTTACAATATATTCACATATAAAACGGTTATTTTACTTTGTAAAAAAATATTTCAAAATATTACTGTTCTTACTGTTTTTGATCAAATAAATGCAGCCTTGGTGAGCAGAAGAAAAACACATTTAAAATGATTCCAAACTTCTGACTGTATATGGGCTTATGGTTGAGACATGATATAATTTAATGGTCTTTATGTGGACTTGTAATAAGCTATGTGTTGTGAATGTTACTCAAATAAAATATCAGTAACATCTCTCTTAATGGTAATATTTATGGTGACCCTGAAATGCAAATGAAATTCAGAAAATGCAAAATAATCTACTGCTCAAAATGTGTAATGGTTTAAATATAACATTATACTGAAGATTGTGCAATGTTTCTTTCTTTCATCTAGCATCTGTCACTTGGTATCACTGGAACTCCGAGAGAACTTGCTGACATATTTACCAGAGTAAGTGTACGCCTCCTAACGCTGTGTATGTGTGTGCATAAGGCAAAAGCAAATTCATATTTATTCCATTTTGTTTCTCTCAGGTCTCTGTCTCAGCTTCAGAAACTTGAAGAACTGGATGTTGGAAGCAATGAACTGTATAATTTGGTAAGTGTTGTGATTTTCATGACTAGCTCTAAATGGACTAATTACAATAATAATGACTTTGACTGCACAAGGCTTGGTATATGTCAGCTGTCACGCCATCTCTGGAACCTTATCTGAGTATTGGGCTGAATATGAAGAAGGCATTTCCACTTCACATTTCATCCCAAATTCAATAGAGAGTTTATTTTGCATAAAGACATGAAATGTGTGAGTAAATTCGGAGTAGGGATGTCACAATGTTAGTTTTGACTATGCGGTTATTGCCTGATAAAACAATCACAATTTCTAAGATTATTATAGATTTACCTTTCATGCAACAAATAAAACCCCCACAAACATTTAGCAACTTTATATTAATGGTTTTATTGCATCATTTGTTAGGACATACATACATATTAACAGACATATTCCTACTTTTCACAGAAAACCAACAGGTAAAGTATACTCTGAAACCAAAACATACCAAAATGAACCTTTAAAACAACAAAAAAGTATATATACCCTTTCAATGTATATGTATTACCTTCATACCTTCTACCTTATATTACCTTCATCTGGGCATGAATCAGATGGTGATCCCTCAGGTGCTGAAACATCAGATGTGTTTGCTGATGCTTTTCGTTTGGATGTTTTGCATATTGGGAACCCGCCTTCAACTACTGAATCATTTTTTTTAGTTAGCCAAAATGCTCCTAAATAGCTTAATTAAAACACTTTTTCGGCAGATACAAGTCCAGGAAATTGTGTTGATCCTCCATGTTTTCATTTTGAGAGAATACTCTAAAAGTTCACGCTCTGTGCGCGCACCACAGCCTTACAAACCATCCGAGCAGACGGCAGAGCACAGGTGTCGTGCAAGTAGTTCATCTCAGTCTGATAGACTTCTTTTCAGTGCATTTTTAAAAATAGATTTTCCATTTTTTTCCAGATTTTCCGTAGCTCCCAATTTCGTACACTTTAATAACCATGACTATTTTAATCGTGGTTAATTGTGAAATTGGGTGATCACGACATCTCTAATTTGGAGTAATCAGTGCGTAAAATGGCCCTTCCTGAAAACACTCTTCTGGATTCACAATTGCATCGTAAACCTCAGATTTGATAATCAACAAATCTTTCACAATTAGCATAATCCCGCCAATGAACAACTACGAGAATGACATTTACAGGCATGTTGTGGGATCTTTGGACTCCCTTCTCAAGTTTCACTCTAGTATATGGCATAAATGCAAAAGACTAATTGCCATATGACATGTAATTCACTCCTAGTTTTAAGCTTGCAGACAAATACTACTGGGGCTCAGAATAATAGTCATCTCTGTTAAAGGGGTCATATGATGCAATTTCAAGTTTTCCTTTCTCTTTGGAGTGTTACAAGCTGTTCATGAATAGATAAGATCCCTAAAGTTGCAAAGACTAAAGTCTCAAACCCAAAGAGATATTCTTTATAAAAGTTAAGACTGGTCCACGCCCTCCTAAAACGCCTCGTTTAAACACGCCCCCACATGTCTACGTCACTGTGTGGGAAGATTTGCATAACACCGCCCAAATGTTCACGCAAAGAAAGAAGGCGTAACTTTGATTCTCGCTGCAGTATTGTTGCCACCGCCGCCATGTCGTGGAGACGCTGTGTGTTTTGTGGAAAATAATGTTTTTTTAACCTTAAACCACATAAACCTTTTTTTAGCAACGTCATATGGCCCCTTTAAAAAGGAAAACGGACTACGGATGGCTGTTTTCAATCTTTTTTTTTTCGGATTAATTTGTTTTTATTATATGAAATTCCTACATGCAATTTCAGAAGGAGTGAGCCCATCTAATCTTTCAGTTCACTGCCGGAGCATATGAGCAGTGCTAAAGCTGTTTCACCCTCCCTCCATCTCCTCAACTCCACCAATGTAATTTAGCATAATTTAAGCCATCCATTGTCTTCCAAGCACCGGTAGTCCCCAGTGAGTATACAGGAGCTCGAGTTGAAGCCGCATCCTCAAGCCTCTCTACAAGCCAAATAATGTTTTACGTGTGTTTGGGAGCAGGTTTAAAGTTTCGCAAGGTCCGCACCATTTAACACTACAAATATTAAGAAAATGTCTTTCTTCTGTGGAACATAAAATAAGTTATTTTGAAGAATGTTGGTAACCAAACAGTTGATGGACCTCGATGACTTCCATAGAATGGAATAAAATACCGTGGAAGTCAATGAGGAGCATCGACTGTTTGGTTACTGGAATATCTTCGTTTGTGTTCAGCAGAAGAATGAAACTCATACAGGTTTGGAACAAGCAAATGATGACAGAATTTAGATTTTTGAATGAAAATCTTTTAATGTTCCTAAAAATATGTTTTCTTTATGCAAAATAAAATTAGTTTTCTTTGTTTTAATTTTGGGGTGATACGTGTTTTCGGCAGGTCTCTTGAGATTCACACATTGAACTGTTTGTCCAAGTTTAAAACCCTTGTTTCCATGAATGTGACCCCTTGTAATAAGAGGCTGGACTACGTCGGAATGCCATTTCACGAATGTTTCGCATTGGCCTGCATTCTTGTGCACGTTGGTAACAGTCACCTGCTGTGTTCTCGCTGCTCTGTCTGAACTCTGTCAAACTTGTTTTCTTGCAGCCTGAGACAATAGGCTGTCTTGTCAGTCTAAAAGACCTGTGGCTGGATGGAAACCAGCTGTCTGAAATACCACCGGTAAAGTATTTCTGACATGTCCTGTTGATGTCAAAAACTGTCAGTCTATCGGACTGTCGGATCTGTAAGGACACTTGTTCTCCTGCATAGTTTTTTTAAACATGTATTACTTCATCAGACATGTATTCTGCTCCTTTATATTAATTTACACTTGATTTGAACGTAATGTTTATTATTGTTTTTTATTAATCAAGCACAAGCTACTCGACTTCCTCAATATCCTAGAGGCTTTTTTGTGTGGTTGTGGTTGCATTCATGTTTACATTTGTGTGTGTGTGTTGGTGCGCACATGTGCTTTCTCTGCCTCAGGAACTGGGGAGTATGAGAAGCCTTACGTGTCTGGATGTATCCGAGAACAAGTTAGAGCACCTGCCAGAGGAGATGGGGAACCTCCTCTCCCTCACTGACCTCCTGGTGTCCCAGAACCTCATAGACATGCTGCCGGAGGGCTTAGGTCAGTGTTCAGGACCCGACTACGAACTGCAGTGCTTGTGTTTTTGTTTATGTGTGCTTCTGTTTAGTTGTTGTCCTTAATGATGGATGGAGTTTGATTTTTCATTTAGAAAAAGCAGAGCGTATATTAATGGAGCAGTTGTACTTGTGGTTAACCTACTGATCCACTGTTGTTGTTGTTGTTAAAAGCGCACGATAGTGAGCTGTGATGTTTGATTTTGTTTGTATGCAGTAATTATACTGTAATATATGTTTTCCCTTAGGAAAATTAAGACGGCTTTCAATATTGAAAGCAGATCAAAACCGATTAGTTCACCTGCCGGAGAGCATTGGCAACTGTGAAAGCCTGACAGAACTAGTGCTGACAGAAAACCAGCTGGTGGTAAGTTAAAGCACTTGAGCCTACTAACTGTCTACATGCGTTCAATTAGCAAGAGGGAAAACAAAAAAGCAGGCAAATTAATTTATCAAGTATTACTCTTATAATAATTCATTTTAGTTTAGTTTTAATTTACATTTATTTTATAGGTACTTTGCTATTTATTTATATGTATTTAATTGAATCACTTTTCTGGAGTGGAATTCCATTTTTTTTTTTTACTTGACTTCATGCCATGCTGTTGGAAGTTTCCACATTTTTTAATTTAATTTAATTTAATTTAATTTAATTTAATTTAATTTAATTTAATTTAATTTTGTTTCATTTAATTTATTCATTCATTCATTCATTCATTCATTCATTCATTCATTCACTCACTCATTCATTCATTCAGTCATTCATTAATGGGTAAAATTCATTCATTCATTCATTCATTCATTCATTCACTCACTCATTCATTCATTCAGTCATTCATTAATGGGTAAAATCACGCAGTACAAAATGTGGGTCACAGCTAAACCTTTTGGTCATTAAAATTAGTTAATTCTTTTTTTGAACTACAACTAAATTGAATATCAGTTCAACACATACTTTTTAAATTAAAATATTTTTAAGAAATATGTATGAAAAATATATTTTTTAAATCATGACATGACACTTTAATTGCTGACAACAATATCAATAATTAGAAGAATAATGTGGGGCTGACTAAAGTAATTATTTTTAATGGTGGGCAGGCCTTTGAAATGCAGAGTTTAGTTTCAGCCCTGCTCTAACACCTGCTCTCGTTTTGTGAACCCCAGAAGCGTGGTTATTTATGCGTTTGATTAGGGTTGGATCTCAACTCTGCAGAAAAGAAAGATTGATCTCCAGGGGCAGGATTGAGCTCCTCTGACCATAAGCCTGAGGGGGCAAAATCCATTATGCAATGATGCCCTTAAAAAAAAAACCTTGGCTTACTAATTAGAGTTGTCATGTAGTCTTATCATTGGTCATATGCATTTTTATTTTAAAGTAGATATTAGTGTAAGTGTTTTTCCATTTCTTTTTCCCTCAGAGTTTGCCAAGAAGTATTGGAAAACTAAAGAAACTGTCCAACTTCAACTGTGATAGGAATCGACTAATGTCTTTACCAAAAGAGGTATGCCAACCTAGTCATTGGGCCTTATTCAAGAAACAAGGGGTGGGGGGGGTCAAAATACATTTGACAGTCATTAATACTGACGCAGAGGGAAAATGTGTAATGGACAGCTAGCTGATACAAACGGGGTAAATAATGTTTTAAAATCAATGTTTTGATTAAAAGATAGTTACGTTAACATTAAGCGTCAGCGAAACCCTAAGAATTCACAACACTTTTTACAATAGTGCTCTCATTATAACGTTATGTATATGATAGTAGTTATTTATGTTCTCCATGTCTGTTTTGAGCTGCGCGCGCTGAAGATGACCAGTAGAATGAAGCATTTGATTGCAGGTTTTTAATCAATGAACGTGTCTGTGCGGCTCTGAATGAACTTCTTTTGTGGACGCGTTCTTATTATAATAGTGTTCTCATTATAATGTTATGTATATGACAGTCCCAGTCATAGTTATTAATATTCTGCATTGTTGTTTGTCCTGCTCTCGCTGCGTGCTGAAGAGATAATCACCGTAGTAGCCTACTACGATGAAGCGCTTTACTGCAGCGCAACTCAACCAAATGCATCTTATACGAGATAAATAATATGTACACGATATATATAACCCTGCTGAAATGTTTTGAAATCACTTGTACCCTACCTGATCGAAAAAAATCCAGTCTTTCACTCTGCCTGTGTCAATTTGAGTCTTGTTAAAGTTTTAAATCCCTGCCGCCAAGATGCTTCTCTCTCGGTCACGGATTATGGAAAGTGAAACTGAAATCTATAGTGGTGGTTGGATTTATTCACGCACGTTAAAATGTTTATTTAAAGCTTCTTTATTTTCAGATTCTAATTTAAAACATTATCTTATAGGCTGTATATTAACTTATTGGGAGAAAACCGGTAGTTCTATGTGAAATCGACATTTGAGCACCCCCATTTGCCAAAATGGCATGATCATAACACCCACGAATATTCGACTGTGAGATTGGTAGTCGAATCAGGCTCCTCCTATCGAAGCATCGGATCGTCGACTATTCGGGGTCACCCCTAGCTATTTCCAATCATTTTCCCCCATAAACTACACACCTAATGTAAATCTTTTATTTACTCTTCATGTTATTGTGCTAGTGTTAAAATGTACAACCTGTACATTTTATTCCACCCAAAGTCACTTGAATACACATCAAATTGTAGTTATGAATTGCTAGTTGAAATAATCTTTTAAAACATCTCGCTTACACTTCACTCCACGGGTGACAACGTGTGTTTACTGTACATATGCAATAAATACAGTGGCGCCTATGGAAAATTCTCGGTGATGCATTTGGAACTAGTTTTTCTTGCTGTTGCTAGTTTACCCATACACTATATATTTAGACTTCACGTTGCATATGAGTCCACAAAGTTCACAAACATAATCAAGAATGGAAGTTATTATTATGTTTTATTGCATATGTGTTGGTAATTACTTGTATAATGAAACATTGAGTGGGAAAAAGAGTCTTTTCTATTAGCTCAAGGTCATCCTGCAGGTATTTTTGAACTGAAATGCTAAACTACTCCTACGTTCGGTTAAAAAGTTAGTATCCTTCTTTTTAATGGCTACCTTCACTGAAGGACATTTGAGTTGTTTATGACTAGAACAAGTCCTTGAATATCATGTCATGCTTTTTCCAGAATAATCTTATCCTGATTTTTTTTAAGTGTTTGAGCAAGACTCTTTTTGTTACTGTTGTACATGCAATACAAAAACCTTTATGGTTAGACCATTATGATGTTATAATACAACTACTGCATGTCAGATACAGTATCTAGTGCTGCCAAAGCTCCTTTATGTCGAGAAAATAGTATCCAGCACCTGTTTGAAATGTATTCTGATAGTCTGTGATGTCACAGTGCTGAAGTTATTGCTACCACAGTTTTATGGTGGTCTAGTATTAATACTGTTGTTTAAACTATATTCGCATGGCCATGGATATACAGTACTTAGCATAAATGAGTACACACCCTCTGAAACTTAACAAATTTAGCTGTTACTTCTTTACTTAGAATACATATTAAGGTTCTTCTGAGACATAATTTTCCACCAAGTCTGCTTGATCAATTATCAAAGATTTTGTTAAGAATATGTTTAATGCATTTCATTTTTCCCATCTTTCCATGAAGTGTATTAGTGGGAAGAGGGTGTGTGTATTTATGTTGAGTACTGTAGATTTATTTTTATTTTTTTGCTCCGAGTTAGATGAAAAATAGTTTATATATTAAATTAAGTTGCAGGTATGTTGGATATTGACTTCACTGGCTGTACAAACATCACTTGCAAAATTACAATGTTAATATGTTATTCCTACGTATCAAATACAATCAATTGATTTTGGAATCATGTGCAGTTTGAACAGCCTTAATCTCGCAGCCCTTAGCATTTATAGTCCAGTGTCTTTAAGATTAAAAATCTCCATGATCACAGCACTTTGCCAAAATATGATGTTCACATTCAGAGCATTAAAATAGTAAGACTTTGCCTCCTTTGTTAAAACTCTCTCAAAACCTTTTGTTTTGCCTCTTGCTTGCAGCAATAGCTCAAGCTTGCGTTGGCTCGAGTAAATAGATCAAAAGCACTCATGACAGACAGGCTCACACAAGAGGGATGTGTGACTGTGTCTGTCATGAGTGCTTTGGTTTACATGCTGACTCATGCGATAGTGGCCCTGCTGCTGCTGCTGTAATTGGTCTAATGAAAGGTAATCCTTACACTTCCTAACAAGCAAATCCAGTTTCAGGGCCGGATTCAATGAAACCGCACCTTAGGTCAGTCAGTGTTATTAGCATACTAGCCTGGGGCAACCTGCCATCACCCATCACGTGACACTGCCTTGCCTACCCATACAATCTGTAGTGCTGTGTGTTTTTGTGGTATGACTACAGTACTCAGGATGGGGTCGCCCATGGCACGCACGCCCGGACAAACACACAGCCCGTTGTGTTACTGTTCTGTATCTTGTGTCATCTTCAACGGCCCTCAAGTGGCTTATGCTCTTGAGAAACCCTCATCTCTTATTCTTGAAGGTTTTTTCTTTCCCCTTTCTGTTCCATACTTCCACGAGGGGTGAAGACAGGCACTGGTGACAGCTGACAGGATTTGAGGAATGTTATTGTGTTGTTTAAACAGTGGCTTTGCATGAATGAGGCAGCTTGTTCTCTGAGACTGTTGCTCAGCTGTGACCTCTCTGACCTCACTCAATCAGGACACAACACAGGAAAATGCCACAAAATGTCATTTTCTCATATTCTTTTATTTCATGTTCAAGCTATGTCAGAGTGTAGGGTAATGACAAACTGAGCAAAATAATCGTGATTATCAGTTATAATCACAATTATTAATCACTGTTGTTCTCATTTGAGAAATTAATTTTATTTAATCAAAATGATTGCGCTTCCATGTAAGCACAAATCAAGAGAACATCAACTCATTACCTCATTTAGATTCCTGATTTATTATATTTATCATATAAATGAACACACTTTCTGCAGCCTAAAACTGGTAAAACCCAAGCGGCAACCTTCCGGTCTCTCTCGTGAAACCAGCACAGAAGTGACTAAAACTGCAATTCATCGACTGGCCGCTAGAGGCTGGCTCCAAAAGGGAGTCAGTACCATAGTCTTCAGAAACCTACGGGTGACGTCACGGACACTACGTCCATGTTTTTATACAGTCTATGGTAAAACCCTGAGAAACTTCTCTGAGCCGACTGGGCAGCGCTCTGACATATAGTGCAGATGCACTTCAGGCGACCTGAATTCGAGTACCAGGTTTCCCGATCCCGCCCCCCTCTCTCTGTCCCAGTCCGCTTCCTGTCTGCTCTCCGCTGTACTAGATGTTAAAACAGTGAAGTTTTCTAATATTAATTCCAATAATTCCACATGATGGTAACATGTTTCTATTGAAACAATAAAACAGACTACAGCTGCCACATACAATATAGCCATGCTTCATTGTTTGGATTTATCATAGTTCGTCACCTGAGAAGGTTTCCTCACAGATTTAGTTGCAGCAAATAGCACATTGGCCTCATGAAGGAGAACAAACTGGCTGTATTACACTTTTATTTGAGCAGAATATCATAATCAGATATGTTTTTGCTGGTCTTCAGTTCATCAGCTTGTGTGCATGGTTGCCAGGTTGGGAAAATTAAGTAAAACACTGGGAAGAAAATATATTCTTTTAAACCCTTGACATCTGGCAACCCTGAGCATGAAGCATCAAGGAGGCTTGTAACCAGTGCAAGAAAACAGAAATGCCAAATAATAATAATAATAAATCAGGATAAATAACCAACTGGCCAATATTGCAGATGATTATGCTTAATCAAGAGAAGCAGAAAAGATTAAAATATGATTTATCGTGCACCCTTATTTTTAACAATAAAAAAAAAAAAAAATTGTTATTACTCCAAACTTCCAACCTTGAGTAAAAGATTTTTTCCAGCTATTGAAAAATTACAAATTTTAAGTATTATTGACCAAGTCTTAACACACAGATGAAAGTAAAAAAAAAAAAAAATTAAATCAGTCAGAAAGCGAATGTTCATGTTTGGTGTCAGTGTTAATTTTGACAGACATTTTTGATTTAGTCTTAGACTTTATCTTGAGACGAAAACGCTTAATAGTCTTTGTCACATTTTAGTCATTTGAGTCTTTCATAGTTTTAGTCTAGTTTTAGTCGACGAAAAGTCATTGCATTTTTGTCAACTTCTATTCAAACTGTAGTTACCAACATTTATTTTGGTAGCTATTTTATATGTAGTCTTCAAACAAAAATAATCATAACTTCTTCTCTCTTTAGACCAAATCAATTACGCTTATGAGAAATTTGAATCAAGGATTGAATTTGGAAAAACTTGAATAAATTATGACAATTTTCATTTTTGGGTGAACGATCCCTTTAACAGTAGTAAAAATGGAGCAACTTATAAAAATAGTTATGTTGTTATACTGTGTGTGTGTATACATATATATATATATATATATATATATATATATATATATATATATATGTGTGTGTATATAT
>NW_015552560.1:530810-554992 GCF_001515605.1 Sinocyclocheilus anshuiensis
TAAAATATTTATTTAACATCTTTTGTTGGTAAACTAATGACACGGATAGGTACTTAATTAGGAACGCTGTCCCTTTAAGACGGAAGGCATGCATGTAATACTGACACCCACTTTTCACCCACCTGTTTACGTTCACTTAATCCATAACCGACTGTATTTACGTGAGATACTCTACAGTCTACGCGATAGACATTTGGACTGCTGTGTGTGTATTTGAGCACTGAGAACTGATCGCGTGCTGTATATGAGAACTGAAGAAGTGGAGCGTGCATGAGAGAGAGCACTTCTATCAGCGCGATTCTGCCTATACCGCCTTCACTAACTTTAAGTTAATCGACAACGAATTGTGACTCCCGGGAAAAACGGGAGTCTGGTCACTTTATCCCTACCCCTTCGGGTGCTGAGGCCATTGTTTCAGATCGCTAGTTCACATTTTGGTAGCCTATCCATCCACTGCGGCTCCTGTTCCTAAAGTTAGTGAAAGCAGGATAGGCGGAATCGCGCTGATAGAATCACACTCTCTCTCGCACACTCCACTTCTTCAGTTCTCATATACAGCGCACGATCAGTTCTCAGTGCATAACATTATAGTCCCGTCTCATCTAGTTAACGAAGACGCGGCATAAATTTTGTCATCAGATATTAGTTTTAGTTCATCAACTTCTCGTCCTAGTCACAGAAAAAATGTTTGTTAACGAATATTTTTCGTCGTCGTCTTCGTTGACGAAATTAACACTGGGTGTAAATCGCTCCATAGGAATCCATTGCTTCAAAATCTTTCACATTTGAGAGCTTTCATTGCCTTTTAGCTGCCCTTTAACTGGAGTTCAGACCACCTCTAATTGCTTCTAATTTTAGCTCTGCTGGCTTACTGTCACTGAAACCACTTTTTTTTTAGGAAAGTTTGCAGTTTGCTTGCTGTTAATGCAGCTGTGTTCAATTCATTTTGTTCATTACTGTCTGTCTTCTCAGACATTTCCTGCAAATATTCATATGCTGGTGGAGCTAATGTTGTGCTCTCGTGTGACAGGGTAATGTGCTGATTTCCAGTGTTTCGCACTGGTCACAAAGGAATTTGCTGATGTTGTTTTGTGATTTGTTTCAGATCGGCGGCTGCTGCAGTCTGAATGTTCTGTGTGTGAGAGAGAACCGTCTGACACGCATCCCTCCCGAGCTCTCGCAGGCTACAGAGCTGCACGTGCTCGACGTGTCTGGAAACAGGTTTGTCAGAACATAGTTATCTCACTGGGGGGGTTTGTGATGAAGCCTGAGTCATCAAACGCATTAATGAGTTCCTTTGACACGGGATGTGTATCACTGCATCACTCTGCACTTATACATTTATAAATGCCACTCTAAATCCATAAAATGTTTGTTCGTCTTCAAAACACAAATTAGGATATTTAAATGAAGTATGAAATATTTCTGTCCCTCCGTTGAAAGTCCATTCCACCAATACTTCAAAAAGTTAATATAGCACAAGTAAACCTATTCCATATGTTTAGAGCACTTTAATCCAAGTTTTCTGAGAAGACTTGTATGATGACACATGGTTTAGTTTTAGGCTTTTATTGACATATAAAAACTGATCAATGCACATACACAGATCACATCAAATATGATAAACAGAAGCTCAAACAAGAATGAGAACCAATGAGGTTTATTCTCTTAAATAAGTAAGGTTGAACTGAAGCGTCAACATTTTGGCGGTTTTACACTTGCCATACATAAAAATACAATACAAAGGTGGGAAAAAAAGGGAAAAAATATCAAAACATTCTAATAAGACAAACCAAGCAAAAATACATACATTAATTTTATATATAAATAATAGTGCTGTTAATCGATTACAATTTTTTTTTCTGAGATTAATCGCAATTGAGATTAATCCCACCTAACATTAAAGTTTTTAAATATATTTTTATATTGCAATAATTTCACATTCAATCTTCAAATTAATGTAGTAACAACACAAAGACATATATACCATAACATATATTTTTAATATTTGTTTAATGGCATCTTTTTTATGACCGACGGCGAGTATATCTGATACCAATAAACCAAATTTTTTTTTCTTTCTAATATTTAACCAATGGCTATAGCCATTCAACATTAATATCAATTTTAACATTTATTAGCCTTTAAAAAATTACTTAAAATAACTTAAAACAATCTTCACATAAACCCATTATAATAGATGTCATACCTGTGCCCTTCAGCAAGTAGGAAATATACAGAAATTGAATAAAGTTATCAAACACTAAATTCTAATTTAAATAAAGATGAATCCTTAAAGCTACGAAAGTTATTGGTTTCCTCTATTTTTCTTTGATTAATAGACATCACAGCAGCTGGTTATTAGGTTATTTTGCACTTTAATATGAAATGATACACTGTGTGCACCGCCGTATTTGTGCGTGCAATTGAAGAGAATGTGCTACAAGCACAGAATAACATTTCAGATATATATATAACTGTTTTTTACTGACATGTGGCCTGACAGCATCTCATCTGACCGCAGATCACTGTTGTTCTGCTGAAGCTCTCTCATCACCTGGATCTTTTCCTCGCTCGTTTGAGGTGAAGTTGGAGCGCGCGTCTGAAAGTCTCCCATTTGATGTGGTCGTAAAGACGTTCTGCGTCTAAATAAACACAATTTTTGTCCAGCTCCAGTGTTAATTGCGTTAAATATTTTTAAGGATTTAAACTGAAAAAATTAATTGCATGCGTTAACGCATTAATTTTCACAGCACTAATAAATAAATATACATAAATGTATAGACTTAACATAATTACAATTTTATAAACTAATCGATAATATGATTTAGAAGATCCAACTTGATTCATTCAGCAAAGAGTTCCCACATCTCATTAAAAACTTCTACTCGGCCTTGCCTGTATTCGATTCTTTCCTCTGATTGTATTGCACCTCAGATCTGAGAATGGAGGACTCTCTCTCTCTCATTTCATTAAATATAATTTGTGTTTCAAAGATGAATGAAAGTCTTATGGATTGACATGAGGGTGAGTAAATGATGACACAGTTTTCATTAATGGGTGTACATTTTAATCACTGGGACCATATTATCTACACACGCTGTTGAATAGGCCACTCCAGACTAACCCATACGTTTTTGTTAATGGGTGAAGAGCCTCCTTTAAGCCCCTCTTGCCAGAGTCTTTTATCACTGAAACATATTTTGGTGCAGTGTGATGTCTTGAACTCCATTAGGACTCTTTAAATTTCAGTTGACTCTTCTGAAAATATTTTTAATGAAGTGACACCAGTTTTAGTTTTAGAATTTTTATCAAAGATACATTTTAAAAACCTCTTATAAAAGTCTGTCTATCATTATTTATATATTTATTTATTTTCCCCTTTTCTCGCCATGAATATAGCCGTGTTAGCTGGCATGGCGTTAAACTACAAACAAATCCACAGTCAGTAATACATACAGAAATTAATCCACATGGAGAGAACTTTACAGCTCAAATATTATGCTGCTGAACAGAAGTATTCATATAAATTTGGTAACAAAAATACAAGCTGCACATTTCTGCTTTTAAATCCTCTAGTGCACTTGCTCCATAGACTTCCATTGTAAGTCCATTACTGTAAACATGATTTACAGAATAAAACCACTGTATTGTACCATTGTTTCATTTTTTTTCTTGTTTTTACAGACAACAATGAAAATAATCTTCAGTGGTGATCCATATAGCTAAAATTGATATCTAATAACAATCTTATTGTGCATAATTCATTTATGCATGATTCATAATGTTATTTCAAAAGAAAAAAATGCCTTGATAATCTCTAATCATATTGTGGTAACCAGTGTTGGGGAAAGTTACTTTTACAATATTGCATTACTCTATAAAAAAAAAATAACTAATTGCATTACTTTTTATGGAGAGTAATGTGTTACGTTACTTTTGCATTACTTTTTGTCCCTTGGGCTGGGCTTGCTTATTTGTTTTTTGATAACAAAAACCCAAAAGTTATATTTTCTACAATCCTTTCACACCAAAAGTGAAATGAATAAGCCTCAGGCTGAAGGAAGTGCCTCTGCAACTCACTCCCAGCGAATAAATGGGAAAACAAAGTAACTTGCATTACTTATTTGAAAATGTAACTCAGATTTTGTTTTAAATAATGTTACTTTACTAGTTACTTGAAAAAAGTAATCTGATTACATAACTCACATTACTTGTAATGTACTCCCCCTAACACTGGTGGAAACTTTCTCCTGTGTCATGTTAATTTGTTGAACAACTTCACAAATCACACTTATCTTTGAACCACCAGGCTCTATTATGGCATGTAACGCCCCTTTTCTACAATCAAGTCCATTTCTGATGGATAAAATCGTCGTTGAATATGCTTTTTCACTTTGTCAGATTAGTTTAAAAAAAGGCATTTAATTTATTAAACAATACTGAGTAATAAAGCCTGTAAAAACACGTGCATGCCCACCACATTAGGACTAGTAGGAGAACATACCAATTGTCCCGCTTTGAGAGTTTGCAGTAGCAGCATTAAAGAGAGGCAGAAGCGCTTCTTGTGAATGATATTCTGTCCGTATCTCTGTGAAGGCTGCTCTACCTGCCCTTGACCCTGACCTCTCTACGACTCAAAGCTCTCTGGCTGTCAGAGAACCAGTCTCAACCACTGCTCACCTTCCAGACGGATGTGGACCCCGAGTCTGGAGACAAGGTCCTGACCTGTGTACTGTTGCCTCAGCAGCCCTGTGAATCGGAAAACAAAGGTAAAGCTCTGATGTGTGTATGACACTTAAAAGATCCTGTAAGCTGTTTTTCATGAAATAGTGTGCAGGAAATGTCACCTCTACCTGACATATGTGAATGTGTGTTGAGAAAGCACATCGTCTCTGTGGCAGCCCCGAAGAATCTGATTTCAGGACATAAGAGGACCTGTCGCTCTCTTCCTGTCGGATGTTTTGGTCTTTTGGGTTTGCTGACTGTTTTTGATGACTGGGGGGTTTTGTAGACTAGAGGGGGTCAGATGTGGCAGAAGTTAGCGATACTGCTTACAGACGTATGTAGGAGCCTATCCTACTAAGAATGGTAAGATTGGCCTATTAATGTAAACATTGCATTAAAAGATGAAATGAAAATAATAAAAAAGCAAAGAAACATATTACAGGAACAAGCGGCGGGTCTAATGTTAATGTTCTAGTGTTATCACAATGTCAAACATGGCAAATTCAGATTCAGTCCCACATTTTCATGTGGTCATGACTCCTGGAACTTTGCATTGCGTACTTGGCAGCATGAAAAATAAAAGTTTTATTCAATTTATTAATGGGTTATATAAGGAAAGCGAGCAGAGAGCGCCCCCTTTATAATCGATGAAGCTGATATCACTTCACCCGCAATGCAAACTTATTGACTGATCAGTAGACCTCATGTAGCTCCGCCCTTTTTCGGCACTGCGTTCTTTGTCTTCTGTCTTCTGTTTGTATTTACACAGCGTGAAGATAAGGTTGTATGAATTTATGAATGAACTACTCGTTTTATAAACTTCCTGGTCTACTGACATTTATGACATCTGCTTCAAATATTGCAATGCACGTGATTTCATTAACTCTACGATAAGAAAATCCACTTCACCAGCTAATGACTCTTCAACAGTGATGCTATACCGTCACTGCAAAAACTGAAGTTCAAAGACAAAATTCTAAAGGTGGCTGTGCACTTGATTCTCTGGAGCATAGGGCTGCGCAATGAATCTCTTATTTACGTTGTGTTTGGAAAGTTTGAAAACATTATTATTCTTAATTTATTTAATCAAAAGTTTAGAGTCAAAACTACTGAAGTCCTAAGGGCCATGGATTATACATTTTTTTCTTGTTTTCTCGTGATCACAACATAACGAAAGTTGTTTTCTCGTTATCTCGACAATATTTTCTCGTGATCTCGACATAATGAAAGTTGTTGTCTCCTTATCACGACATAATATTTTCTCGTGATCTCGACATAACTAAAGTTGTTTTCTCGTGATCACGACATAACGAAAGTTTTTGTCTCGTTATCACGACAATATTGTCTCGTGATCTCGACATGACATAAAAGTTGTTTTCTCATTATCACAAATTATTTTTCTCGTGATCTCGACATAACGATAGTTGTTCTCTAATTACTGCGCCAACAGGTGGCAGTATAAATAGAACTGATGGGGTGTTGTATAGGCCTACTGTATATCCACTTTACGGTATGCGTTTGGGACAGAATAAGGACCTTCTTCGTGATTGATAATTTGTGCAGTATTGTTCAGTACTGACATTTAATTCTTAAATGTTAAATGCTTGAATCAATATGATTATTTTGGGTATCGTTAAGTTCTTGCTAGATGCATCACAGTTTCCGCGTTCCGTGTCATAAACGAACTGCTTATTAAAAACCAAGGTTGACGTCACTGTATTCTATTTGCACCTATATCTTTATTTGTGCATCTTTGAAGTAGGGTACATGATTGTTAGTTAATAAGCGGAGATGTTGTGTTTATCTAGGATGCGCTTCAATGACATATTTGTAATGTGCCTCTTTTCCTTATGTTTAATCTGAATGTGATGTGTTAAATGTGATTTATATGTAAAGTGTATAGGCTAATTTAATTCAGTGCTGTTCAACAGTGTTGTAATTAGTGTTGCTTTCGTCAACGAAAATTATGACTAAATATCGTCGTCAACGAACCTTTATCACGTGACGAAAACGAGACGAGACGCAACGTAAATGCTGGTCATGTGACGATGACTATAATTAAATGTATAATGCAATATTGTTGACAAATAAAAACGAGACTAAATGTGGTTTACAAAATAAAAACTATGCTAAAATGTCTCTTCATTTTCGTTGACCAAAACGAGACGAAACAAAATGTTATAACGTTATTTCGAAAACTGTTAAAATACATAATGTATTATAAACAATAGAGCTAATGTCCATTACACATTACAACAATGGCCTGCAGGGGGCGCCAACAGCCTGATGATTATTTTTACACATTGCTGTGCGATCTAATACTTGTTTAATATTGACCAAGCACCATTTAATTCAAGTATTCTCCTGAGTTTTCGTAGATTTATAAATGATTTACCTTAAAAATCTGATGAAATGGCGCATGTTGCGTTTCCAGATGAACGTTATAATAAATCCAAACTCACAACAACATGCAGAGATGGAGTTTGAGCCGCTCCACACATGATGATAACAGTTCCTGTGGAACTACTGTGAACGGAGCCGCTGTGTGACGCACGTACTTAACCTACATGCATGTAAATAATTAAAGCGCATATACTGTATTAGAACTGAAATCGCATATAATTATTTAATTAAATCGTAGCGTTTGTGAATTCACAATTTTGCTTAATTATGTCTAATAATGTGTTTTATGGATTCTTGTCTGAGAAAAATGCGCCACTTCCGGTATTTTGCCGATTAGTCGTTGCAAGCAAAATGAAGTCGATGATTTTTTAAAAATCGAATAGTCGAATAAAATCGACGAATCGTGACAGCCCTACAAATTATATATAATTTTATTTAAAATAAAATGAAAATAAGTGAGTTGAATCCAAGCAGCTGAATAGCAGAATAGTTCTCTGCATCCTTCTGAAGGCGCTCCACCTATGTTTGCGGTGTTGCTTTTACCATTTAAACATGTGAATTACACAAACAAAATATTTAGCCTACTGTCTCTTAAAATATCAACAGTGATTGATTAGTATTTGATTTTGATTTAAGTATTGTAGACGTTATTACTAAGCGAAGCAAAATTTGCTGAAATATCCACAACATACAGTAAGAGCGCATGGTTTATCTGTTGATCAGATGCGAGTCAAAGCTGCGTTCTTTACTATAGCAACAGTAGATCAAACAATCATTATTAAAAAAAACAACAACTTTCATTGTCGTGATCACGAGAAAATTAAGTCGTTATAACGAGAAAACAACTTTTATGTTGTGATCTCGAGAAAATTAAGTCGTGATAAAGAGAAAACAACTTTTATGTCGTGATCTCGAGAAAGTTAAGTCGTGATAACGAGAAAACAACTTTCGTTGTCATGATCACGAGAAAATTAAGTCGTGATATCGAGAAAACAACTTTTGTTATGTCGTGATCACGGGAAAACAACTTTCGTTGTCGTGATCACGAGAAAATTAAGTCGTGATAACAAGAAAACAACTTTCGTTATGTCATGATCACGAGAAAATTAAGTCGTGATAACGAGAAAACAACTTTCGTTATGTCGTGATCACGAGAAAATTAAGTTGTGATCACGAGAAAACAAGAAAGAAAAGTATTAATAATCCATGGCCTTTTAGGACTTCCGTACAAAACAGTGATAGTGTGAAATATTTTCTATTTTAAAATGTAATTTATTCCTGTGATGCAAAGCTGAATTTTTTAGCATCATTACTCCAGTCTTCAGAAATCATACCCACTATAGTAAATAATAGAACTTGTATACAGAGGTTAGCTAATCCTAACCACATTAGAACATATTTTAACCATATTATAGTGAGATCAAGGTCATAAAAAAACTTAATGATTTTTTTCCCCAAGAAACTTTGACTAAGATTAGTGGACTCAGGGAGGGAAATGCTAAATGCAGAATCTGCCCTTTAAATGTTTTCCATCCCAAACAACACTATATCACTTTCGAGGCATGGATAGACAGTCAGCACTTGCATAACGATTCTGCAGAGTATATCTGCAAGGAGATTCTACCCATAATCTGATTATTTTTTGGGTGTAATATTCTGATAACATCCTGTATCTGCTCTGCTTTAATCTTGCGGCAGTCCTGTGGGATTTATCAGGGGCTCAGCACACCCGTATGATTCGATCAGACTTTGTGATGTGTGTGTTGAGTTGAGGGAACGTATAGGTAGCAGGGCTTGTACAGATCAGGTCTTGAGATGTCTGAGTTTCCTCTGGCCTCTGTCCACACTCGTGCTGCTTTCTACATGCTGCCAGCGGATTGGACGGCTAAAGAGGCTTATCTCCTCTGAGCTCCACTTGGCCTCAGATGTTGCCACACACGCCTCCTCCCACAACCGTGTCTTATCCTAAAGCCATTGAAGCTTTTATTTTGTGGAGTCTTAAACTTCTCTTTCATTGATGAAACTCGGGGTCAATGTGAAAAATACAGTAGTTCTAAGAGAGAGAATTCCGTTTTTTTTTTTTTTTTTTTTTAAGTTTATAAGTTTGTAATACATATTTTTGATGAAAAATACAGTAAAACAGTAATATTGTGAAATATTAATGCAATTTAAAATAACCTTTTCTCTGTTATTGTTATTTTAAAATTGGAACTTTTTTTTTCCTGCGATGGAAAACTCAGAATTTTCAGCATCATTACTCCAGTTTTTAGTGTCACATGATCCTTCAGAAATCATTCTGATATGCTGATTTGCTAATCAAGAAACATTTATATTTATTTCAAGATTTGTATCAAGAAACATAAAAAAACGTAAAAAATGTTTTCAAGATTGATAATAAGAGCCCTTATTAATAGTTGAGCACTAAATCAACATATGTTGTAACAGTAATGTTTCTTTCGGGTTTGCTGATATCATGTGACAGAATGACTCTTAAATCTTTGTTTAGTCATTTAATTGTGACATCACTTCCTCAAGAGCTGATATGTTTGGATGTGTCGGGTCACGCTGGGTGGGACGGGGCGAGTGAGGGGATATTGTTTCTCTGTAAGCCTGTGACTAAGACGGGATTTGAAACCGTGATCTCACAGCCCTTTTACTTGGAATAAAAACTCCTCAGCATACTTTTCTAAAAAACTACAGTAAATGCAATAAATAAGGGATAAGGGAATATGTTTAACCCATGTGTTTAAAAGAACAATCTATGTATATGCTGTGTAGGTTCTGATAACCTCGCCCGCTGTGGTGCTCTGGAGAGTCTGGTGGAGAGCAGCGTGCTGGATGACACATGGGACGACAAAGCCCCAAACAGAATGAGCACCATTCGTTTCATGGAGGACGATGAGGATGAGGATGACGAAGAGGTGAGGAAGAAGGAGGCTCTGCTAAATGTATTATAACACTAGTCAACATTTGAAGTGGATCAAAACCTTTCACCAAAGTTGTCCTGAAACCTAAAACCAAAATGTGAAATGTGTTCTTGTCTTAGGACAACTTTGATGCACTTTTTTGATCCACTTCAAATGTTGACTACTGCATGGTATTTTGAAAGTGATATCGAGTGCCTATTTTAGCAGAGTTTGTGGTTTTTAGTCCTTGCCTGTATGTCTATAGATGACCTCCACCTAACCTTTAACAGATACACACCTTATGAGTGATATTTTTTTCCTAATAAAGTTCTCACTGAAATTAAAAAGCCCTCCTTAGATTATGAATGGATTACTTGTCATCAACTATCAATAGCTAGTGGAAAACCATGGGCGTGCGAAACAGTTGGCCTGTCCCAATGCCCAAACTTGCACTTGTGTATTTGCATGTTGTATTTCAAGTTTTCAAGTGGATGTGAAGACCGCGAGGCTTTGCTTACTCAGTGGGACACACCTACAGCATAGAGTTGTAAAAATGTATTTACAATAAACCTATAAATGTTGTTCTTTATCCAACAGAAATATGTCTTAATGTTTCATGGGGCATCTTAAAATGCTTTGAAGGGTGTTGTAACTAGGGATGCACCGAAATGAAAATTCTTGGCCGAAGCCGAACAAAACGAAACACTGGACCGAATACCAAACACAGTTTTTCGAGTTTTTTTCCCCCATGTATTTTGCCAATTTTTTCACCATTGCACAAATGAAATAGCCAAAATGTGCTTTTACTGTCTTGTCTTGCTTTTCAAAGAAAAAATCAATTACAAAACAACAATTTACAAATATTTAACACTGAACATAACTTTTTAACATTCTAGCAGACACTATACCAACAAAGCACAATTTAACTTAAAATTAATAAGTTAGTAAAATAATATTTTTTGGCCATCAGACCCCCTTCTTGAATCAGGCATGTATTTTTTACTGTACAATTAAAAGCAGCCTTGCTGAGCAGAAGAGACTTCTTTTAAAACATTGGAAAATATTACAGATCCTAATTTGAACACCGTGTGTGAATGTTATAATAAATGTATTAACAGAGCTGTTGAAATTAGTATTATTATTATTGTCTTTTTATTTTATTTTACAGAACAACAGTAAATTTACAATACTAACACTTATGAATGTTGATGGAGTTCTTGCTTCTTCTCCACCTCGACCTCAATGCTTCTTTTTGCTGACAGCAGATTTATAACTGAGTCTCAGTACGAATGCGTAGCACGTATCGCATTGTCACATGCCTTGTCAAAATTCATAAAAATGTGACTGAGCAACTGACGAGTAACAGTGTTTCAGTGCAGATTTTCCTCGAGCTTTGGACTTTGAATCCTGGTTAACAAGCAGATCCGCTGCGAGCTCGTGCAGCGCTGTCAATGCGAGCGTGTATTAGAAAACATAACGTTCTGCAGTTTATTTACTAATTGTTTAAGGCCATTTCGCGATTTCAATCATCATACAGTAAAAAGCAACAATCACCCCTTCCTCTTCTCATCGAAGACATGCGTTGCAGTCCTAAACAGTCTCTCGCTGTCGGTGCTTGTAATGATTTTTGCGTCTTTCTCGGACACTTTTAAATGCTTCCACACTGCTGACATATTTGTTCCGTTGGCCTCTCACTCTATGCTGGTTGCTATTTGATCGCGTCACATCATTGTTCGGTACAGTTTATTCGGTCTTTTCACTTATTTTATTTTCGGCCGAATAATTTCGGTTGCCGAACATTCGGTGCATCCCTAGTTGTAACGGGAAATGGTGAATTGAATGGCCTCCTCCACCGTTCTTTTTCTTTCTGTTTCTCAGAGAACACTGTTGCGGCGGGCCACGCCACACCCCGGCGAGCTGAAGAACATGAAGAAGGTGGCCGAGAGCATCCGAAAGGACATGAACGCCACCAAAGGCCTGGATTCCAACAAAAACGAGGTCAATAACGCTGTGGACCGAGTGACCACGTCTGTGTGACCGCTTTTACTCCGAGATGTCTCTTACCCAGTGTGTCTCTCCCTGAAGCCCCCGCAGAGCCATTCCTCACTGTTTTCTGATCACCCTTTTGCTGTCCTGGGACCACCAGAGCCCTTTTTCCAGCCCTGCTAACTTCATCTGCTCCTGCCCTGTGTCAGGGATGAGTCCTCACCACACGGTGCCTTCTTTTCTAAAGACCTCCAGAGCAATAACCTGCAAGGGAATGCACGTTTTTACCAGTGCTTTTCTTTGACACACAAAATAAGTCTTAGCATCAATCTGTCGGAATCTTTAATATAGAAATATGAAATATATGCTCTATTTTTTTAAACACTGGGTGCATTTCTTTCTTTTGGTGATACATGGAGCCCAGGCATTTTTGGACCTACTGATTTTAAAAATGATTGAATAGTTGCTTGTGAATATTGACACTTTTATATGTGTGGCGGCTCAGGTGGTGTGATTTTTAAAAACAACAACAAAAAAAGGATGTGTAGCCAGTTTCTTAATCAGTGAACTTTCCCATCACTTGGACTTCATTTCAGGATTCAAAAGCATTTGAACAAAGTGGCAGATTTTTTTATGTCATACATGGTTAATTCTTATTTGAACATGAGGGGGCAGCTTTGTATTTCATTGTCAGGCTTCTTCATAACCCATGCAGTTTTCATTGTGTGTAAAGGACATGTTAATAAAAGGGCTAATGCGGTTAAGGCCCATGACCTGAAACACTCCGACATGTGGACCGAAGAGGGTTAATGCTGTCCGACAGACCGGCACTGTGCTTTACTACGCTAAAATTAATTTAGTAACCTGACTTCTGCTGCAGTTCAAATGTGCTTCCAGCTTTTTTTAAAAAGCAGGTACAATAAAACTCTTTTGTAATTGAGGTAAAGGGAGTTAGTTCTTGTCTTTTGCTTTGGTTTAGGTGAGCAGTTTTTCCCTCCAAGTGCCAGAATGCACTTTTACAAGCAATGCTGTCAATTATTATTATTTTTTAATATATGTATATGGTACACTACGGACTTCATTTTACATTGTATGTTTTCATTTGTATTCCAAGAAAGACATGGTTTTTAATGTTGATTTTTATTTTTTAATTATTTCTTGTAAATGAAGCTGCACAGAAAACAATCGCAAGCAGGCGCTGTTTCTGGGCCAATACGATTATGACTTTAACCACTGAAATAATAAAATGATTTCATGAAAGCAAAGGTTATGGTTAATTATTTATACAGAGATTTAATATTAAACAAAAATCCTACAGATGTCTTGCCAGTGAATTTGTTCTTTTCGCAATAATGTTAAAGGAACAGTTCAGCCAAAAATAAAAATTCTGTCATTATTTAATCACCATGCTCTTCCAAACCAAACCTGTATGCTGTTATTTCTTAGTTATTTTTTCCTGTGACTCTTACAGTCTTTTTCCATCACTGATTTATTATCTGAAGCTTCAGCCCGTTGTTTGTCCACCCTTGCTTGTTTTCTCCCACTCAGCTACCTCACGGTTTCCTCTGCTCGCATATGTGGCTTTTTCTTTATTGAACACGGAGTTGAAGATTTTGTTGTGTGCTGAACATTTATAAATGATTTTTATCAATATATAATCTCCTTTCCAAAATGATTGTAATATTCAGACAAATAGTTCATTCTGTTACTGAAACACTGGAATGCATATTGTATGCTGTATATAAATAGAGATGTATGGGCTGTACATATGGAACAAGATTTGGAGGTTGGTTTAAAATACAACAAGAACACTGGTAATGACTTTCTCTTTCAAATACATGCTGCATTCTTTAAACTTCTTTCATTGTAGAATCCTCACATCTGGTTCTCCAGCTAGAGACTGTCATGTGCTTGTATTCTTGCTGTTGTGCCGCAGGGTGCTGGTTAGATTTTCTTTCTTTTCTTCCCAAAACAGAACTGCGTGGACTAGTTAATTCTCTCTCTCTCTCTCTCTCTCTCTCTCTCTCTCTCTAGACAGCGCATTGGTTTCTCTCTCTCTCTCTCTCTCTCTGTCTCTCTCTCTCTCTCTCAGAGGAAGATGCTCTCTTTAAGAACAGTGTGCATTTTCTGCTAAATTCTTAAATATTTACAGACGAAGTTTAGCAGGTAGAGGATGATTAATGAAATAAGAAATTAATAGAAATAATATAAATATATAATATTCATGTCATTTTAATGATGCATTTAAATTTTTTTCAATAATGTAAAATACTAAATCAAATATTCTATGTATGTATTTAGACTATTTAGATAAATACGGCTATGTCAGATAACAGAATCCCAGTCTGAATTACACTATATAGTTCTATGAGCTGATTAAACTCTTCCTGAATTGATGGGATATAATATGATTATATGATTCCAACTGATGTTATGATGAAGAATGAATATATTTGAAATGTGCATTTTTAATTATAATTATTAAAATAGTTCAGAGATTAATGATTAAGATTAAAAATGTATAAATAAGATTGAGATTTAAATATGGAGAATTTTAAAAATGGGTAAAATCATTAGACTCCAGTCATATCAGTATGAAAGCGGTTTTGTTTTGCACAGAGCAGTTTGACCTGTTATGGTAAAGACTGCAATTTCTATAAAGTCCAAGACGAACAGCATAACAAACAAACTGCACACTCGATCACTCAGCACTGAACAAATGTTGGAGAAGACTTATAATGGGGGTTTTCAAATTTTTTTTTTTAATGATCCAGGTGTCTGGATCTCACTGGTGAAGTCATGATATAGTTTTAGCATCAAGTACCAGATGATAGTGCACTGTAAAAAAAATTCCATACAATTTACGGTAAAAAAACGGCAGCTGTGGTTGCCGGAATTTTACCGTAAAAACTACGGTAGCAACGTTTTAGGTTTTACGGTTTTAACTTAAATTTACAGTAAAATACCGTAATTTCATTAACTGATATAATGTTAATGTACCAACCTATTGAAGTACTGAAATCTGTTTTGTACCTTTGTAATACACTGATAACCACCAAATGCAGGTGGTGATGAGAAAGTCACATGATGAACCACTTTTTCACTTCCAAAAACGGTATACTACCGTAAAATGAATGTCCAATACATGTAATGTCCAATACAGTTTTTCACCATATATAGTAGGGGAATTTACCATTAACCATTTAACAGGTTTTTACTGTAGCATTTTTAGTCTATTACCGTTAAATTCAAGGTCATTTTTTACAGTGTGATCTGCTGCATCGTCTGAAAATCAGTACAGTACCTAACAGAAAAAAAAAAATATATTTTTTTAATTATATAAAGTGTTAAATTGGGTATTGATTATTACTGTTGCAAATGGATGCATGATATATTAGATTTGAAGCAATTCATAATTCTGTTTATATGACCATTCAGAAATGCATGGTGGGAGTATGAACAAGATTCATCTGTACCATGTAGAAAAACATGTTTTCTAGCTGCATGCTATTAATTAGAAATGTCACAAATCCTTGCAAGTCTGTTTGAGTGCTCAGACATTGTGCTTGTCATGTTTCTTCATCCACTTTAGTGAAACAGCTGCAGTCTCAATAAAGTTTAATTGGCAAGTAATGGTGGAGATTGAGTGCGTTCTGGTCGCTAAGGTAACCTGATCAGTTGGACTGTAGACAGAAACAAGTGATGTTTCTTAGAAAGGAAATTAAATCAATCAAAATGCCCCTCGAGGCTGGACGTTATGGTGATTTTATCAGAGGAAGGGGTGTTATAAGGTGAAGGCAATATGATAAAAGACACCAAATTTAATTAGTTTGTTTATGAATGATAATAATCGAAAAAATATTCACATGCAGAGGGTCACAGGAGGGTCTTTAGGTGATACAGTCCAAACTGAATTACTATTATTACTAAAACATTTAACTCTTCAATATGTTGGCTATTATTCTACTAGACCAAAGTTTCTTTCTTTCTTTCTTTCTTTAACTAGCAAACGGGCAGTGTTTCCGTATGGCAGAGTAAGGCACATACTCTAGCTAGCTACTAGTTTAGGACATCCTAGTAATGTGCTGAAACGTGTTATAAGCATGCTAAAACATGCTAGCAAAGTGTTAAAACATGCTAGAAACATATTAACAACATGCTCAAACATGCCAGCATGGTTCCTCTGATTTTATGAGGTCTAATTGGATCGGCAAAGGTTTAGCAATGAGCTTACAACATGCCAGCAATCTGTTGAAATTTATTAGAAGCATGTTAGCAACATGCTAAAACATTCCAGCATGGTTTCTAATTTGGGTCTGAAAAGGTTTATTGATGTCAGTTTCATCTGAATTTCTGTTATAATTTCATGCCAGACATTGTCAAGCCAAGTTTGTCCTCAAACTTTACTCATCTAGTTGGACATTGCCCAGTTGAAAAACCAGCATATGCTGGTTAGGTATGTTTTGACGCTGGGATGCTGGTTTAAACTGGTCCTTTGCTGGTTTAAGCTGGTCCTTTGCTGGTTTATGCTGGTTCTTTTGCTGGTTTAAACCAGCATCCCATCGTCAAAACATACCTAACCAGCATATGCTGTTTTTTTCAACAGAGTGATGTCTTTTATCATCTTGCTGGTGATGTTGTTTGTATATGTATGTGTGTATATATATACAGTGGGTACGGAAAGTATTCAGACCCCCTTAAATTTTTCACTCTTCATGGTGGTGGCAGCATCATGCTGTGGGGGTGTTTTATACACACACCTATATATATTCAGTTTTAGCTTTTTAATGAGATATGTACACTTCAGTTTCAATCTTACAGTTTGTGTAAAGGTGACATTTTTAACAAGCAAACAGCTGAGAGTATTTCTTCACTTCTGTTCCTGTTTCATCTACAGCGGAGCAGAGCTGCTAAAACCTCTGTGAATAACAGCAGCCACGGCTGGCTCATTCCCGGTCTGCGCTGGGTCACAGGGAAGGACCGTCTGCCAGGACTCAACTTGTTTCCTCTCACTGGTGGACATGGCCGCAGCTCCAGCCCAGAGAAAGACGCAGAGGAGATGGAAGAGGCGTCTGATGATGTAAGACCAGCATGTTTATGTCTGTTTCAAAGGTACACTCTAACAACTTTGGCTTAAGCAAATCTAAATTGTATCATTTATTTACTCATATTCATGCCATTATGCTGTTATTTTCCCTGTGGAAATATATTCCTTAACATTTTCCCCCCAAAAATTCATGGGTACAATAGAAAATGGGCTAGACACTCCCAATCAAGCACTGTGGTGGTACAGCCGTCTTATAGTAATACCATGGTACTTTATGATACTGGATGAATACCATATTCATTTACAATGATATTCAAAGAAAAATGTAGCAATACCATGTCAATTGAAAATACTTTTCTCCCTCAGTACAGCTTAGGTCATTTCTCAGAGCTGGAGGCAGCGGGCCGCAGACCTTAGCTTCAGTGGGGAGAAAACGGCCCTGACAGGAAGCTTCAGAGATACAGAACTCAACGCCTGGCGACCCATCTCCACCGAGACATGACCCACGACCCAGAGTGCCACACTAGTTCAGAGAGGCTCAGCCATTTGGCTGTGTCCGAACGGCCCTGTTCCCACAAATCAGTCGTTTCACACGTGCCATTAAGAGTAAGAATACAGACAGCTAATGAGCCGCAAGTTAGCCACAGACATGGTGTTGTTAAAGAGTGGCATCTCTATTCTGTGCACGCACACACAGAGGCATCATGCACCAGAGATTTTGAGGGGGCGTCAGTGGCAGTTGGCACCACTTCTGTGAGTCATATAGTCTAGTGGGGTTTTGTTCAAATCCTGATAGATAATAATCGGTAGAAATCACGATCGACTCCCATCGGTAGAAATTACGTTCTGCGGGGGCCCCCAAAGACCACGGGGCCCCACGCAATTGCATGGGTTGTGTGGTGCCTAAACACGCTACTGGCATTTTCATTTATAGAAAACAGTGGAATTGACTTTTTGATAACAATGGGAAAAGCCCAACCCTAAATAAAAATAACTGTTATTACTTAATACTACTGTGTGTGTGTTCACTGCTGTGTGTGTGCACTTAGGATGAGTTAAATGCAGAGCACTAATTCCGAGTATGGGTAACCATACTTGGCCACATGTCACTTCACTTCACTTCAAAAACTCCTTGGTTCTGCATGAATCACACAGGCTAAACGACATGTTTCGGCTTCAAAATTAACCAAGAGGTGACAACTTTGGGTAACTAATAGTTTTAAAGAGTGGCCTGTCTAAAAACAATCTTTTAACTAAAACCACACTTTTTAGTTTAAACAAGTTTAACACTTGATATCCAGAGGCAACGTATTAAACTCTTGTAGTCCTTTGTATTCAAAAGACCTCTGGCCATACACAGTCTTAAAATGACATGGAGTAAAAGCCATAAGACTCTGCCTTGTATTATAACAATGTTTTACATTAACCATTGGAAAAGAAGTATTAAAATGGCTTTTTTGATTAATTATCCTATGTGCCATTTTAAGCACTCTGACAACCAGCCGAGATGTCGAAATGGGTATCATCTACATGAGGAAAACAATGAATTCCCCAAACAATTTTTATTCATGTCACTCCCAAAACTTTGTGGTGTGCATGTGCGCAATAAGTTAATATTAACTTCAGGTGGATTAAATATGCACACTGATTTCATTTGACATTCCAACTATTTCTATCTGCTCTGCATTATTAATAAAGATGGGATCAGGATCCCAAGGCTCGGCTGGATCTCTGAGCTGACCCCCATAAGACAGTCCTGAATAGAACGAGAACGAATGGGATAGAGATGGAGATGGGGAGGCGGCGGGATTGAAAGGACTGAATTATTAGGCTTCTCCTGAACATAACTTTAGAACGTTTTGGTTACAGAGTAAGATATTTGATTTGTGTGAATTTATAGTTATTAAAAACATATTATACTCAGCATAATTGACTGAAATGCTTGCCTGCTATGCGATAGTCAAGATGTACCATTACAGTTTATTTAGTGTCCTTTGTCTCTGATCTCTTGTAAAAGCAAGCAGAAAGACCAGCTTCAAATTGCACATAATGTAAGAAGCCTGAGGCTCTCGCTAATTAATGAACTTCTAAACTAAACGGAGAGGTTTCAGCTAAATGACTTTGTAATTTATATGTCTGATTTACGTTAGACTCTAATTGTATTAGTATAAGGTGAGGTAGGCGATTCTGCCCTAATTCATTCTGTTATATAGTTATACTGGAGTTTGACTCTTGGGGTAACGGTGTTTTCTGTCCCTCCAGCTACAGATCAAAGTGAACGGACAGAGAGGAGGACTGGGAATTTGTATTGCAGGAGGGAAAGGCTCCTTGCCATACAAAGAGAATGATGAGGTAGGCCTTATCTTCCTGTAGCTCCACCGCCTGAGTCTCATTACACACTATTACTATCATACTCCTGTGGGTCTACTTACACTAAAATATCCACATGGCTGTGCATCCAGCCAGCAATTCGACTGAGGATATGAGTGTGTCTGATTTCTTCCCCCATAACTAGTCATTTCCTTCTGGGCACTGATTGAATTGTTTTCTTCATGTCAGGGTATTTTCATCTCCAGAGTGTCTAAAGGCGGACCGGCAGAGAAGGCCGGGGTTCATGTTGGGGACAGAGTGTTGGAGGTAAAATCAGGGATCGTAATGTACATGTACTGTTTAAAAATACATTGATTTAATGACTGATTGGGAAGAATGGTTACGACTGGGAGAGAGAGAGACAGAGAGAGGTAACACTTTATTTTGATAGTCCACTTTAGACATTCAACTATAAATAACTTTGCAACTATATGTCAACTAGCAGTCATTAGAGTATTAGTAGACTGTCTGCTTAATATCTACTAACATTTTATTTTTATGGTCGCTCAACAGACGTTCTACTGACTATAAGTAACTTTGCAAGTACAGCAACTTATTCTACTAACCTTAACCTAACAGTCTACAAATGCTCTAAGTAAGGGATAATGTACATCCAGCTGGTTGTTATCTCAGAATAAACCCCGACAGGGTTATCAGATCTTGTATCAGCCTGAAGGGGTTTATTCTGAGATAACAACCGGCTGGATGTACATTATCCCGCTTGTTACACGACTAAAAAGATTTGTTTTTACCATATATGTTGAAATTAATGCTGAAGTCTTCCATTGTAACACGCGGTGGTTAAGTGTTTTCAGTCACAAGATGGTGCCAGACAGTCAACGATATTGGAGTGACTCGATAAGCATATAAGTAGTACCTGTCAAGATAGCTCGTAGTACCCGGATGAGCGGTGTGTTATTCAATTTGGCGGTTGTTATCTGGGAATAACATACCGCTGGATGGCGCGATTGACCAATCAGAATCAAGTATTCCACAGAGCCGTGTAATAATGAGAGTTAGTTGACATGTAGTTGCAAAGTTATTTATAGTTGAATGTCTAAAGTGGACTATCAAAATAAAGTGTAACCAGAGAGGGTGAATTTACCAATGGCTTGCTTATTTGACACTGTATATTAAACTAAAACAAAAGAAAGTATTTTAAATGTCCATTCCACACTTCATGTCATCACTGGAGCGTTGCTTACATTTAGTTTACTGGTTTTATTTCAGGTCCCAAATTTCACAAGCAACCAAACTCAATTCTAAAACAGTTCACCATACAAAAGTAATGATTCAAAAACAACTGCAAAAATAAGTACTAGACTAACTAAACAGTCAATAATAAAATAAGAAACAAAGAAACTAATTACAAGAAATAGTAAAAATAAATGAATTAGATCAAAGACACAAAATATATATATTTTTTAAATATTTGTTTTAATGATGTTGCCAATAGTTAATCTTACCACACTTTATGGTTAGCACAAACCAAGTTAATCATTGCAAGTAGAGCTGGCATGTACATAATTTGGTTAGATTCTACCAAGTGACACATGAATTTGAGCATTGTACTGGATATGCGTTTGTCCTGCTGCGTGACCTTATCAGAATGGTTGTAGTTGTTTCTCTGATGGCCATTGGAGGGCATCATCACACAGATGCTGATGAAAAGTTTGTAGTGACCCCATGAGCTTTTAACCAACAGGGGGCAGTGGTGGTTCTACATTGAATTACACCCTGGGCGAGACTTCTGGGCAAAATTCTGCACAAACAGTTATATTTTATTGCAATTACAACAGGAAACACACTTTTTAAGGTGCACAATCTCCACCTCCAACATTGCCAAAAGACAATGAACACAATTCTGCACAAAATATGACAGTATAAGTTATCAGAACTTAAATAAATATACACTATACACTGTATCTAATTTGCATATTAATGTGTTCTTGGAGCAACATTTAATGAAAAAAGAAGTGTAATAATTGGAGTAATAATTGGCAACATTTTAATAATAATATCTAATTTCCCCACACAGTGAAATGATAGATAATAGAAAACCGCTTCGCGGAGGCGGCACAGAGGATTATTTTTTTTTTTTTTAACTGCTCGTGCCGCCCCCCATGTATCATGAAAAAATGCCGCCTCAGGCGGCTGCCCGGTTCACCCATGCCAAAAACCGCTACTGACAGGGGGAAAAGTATTTGGACATGCAAGTCACACCTAAAATTGTGTGTCATTGCATTAGGTAAAATGTTGAGGCATGTTGTAGAAAGATAGCACACGTACGTTTTTCAAACAAAATATTTCACAAAAAGACGTTTGTTACATGTCAGTTTGTGGCTGACATGTTTAAGTATTTTCTGTTATCCTAAGTTTATATGCAGTGACAGCTAGAAGTCATAAGCCATTCATAGGTTTATTTCCCTTAAAAGTGTTAATGATGTGGCTCTGTGGTGCTTTCAACACACAATCCCAAACCTGAGCTGTAACGTCAAAGGCAGCAGACAAGGGAATAGAAAATAGACATTCATGCTGTTTAGGGCTCTCTAAAAATGAGGTACTGGTATAACATCTACTATAAAAGGATATGTTGCTTGTAAAAGGGGCCGACTGCCGACCAGCAAAAACTTGACCTACTGAGACAGCCTGTTTTTTCTACAAATGCCAGATGGACAAATCTTTGGATTTCTCTGCAATTTTCTGTGGTAATGACATCTTTCCCCTTGAAGATCCCAGGTCATTTCCTCATATAACTGCTCGGCATTTTCTCTTTCCTTGGCTTTCGTGGTCTTTCCGTCACCTCTCTCTCTTTCCTTCAAATCACTGCAGCTCATTTTTCATTTGTGCCACCAGGTCAATGGTCAAGACATGCAGGAGGTCAGCCACCACGAGGCTTTCAGCGTCTTGAGGAATGCTGGGAGCTGCATAAAAATGAAAGTGCTGAGGGAGAGATACGTGCCCGTGGAGCCGCGGATGCACGAGAGCTTTGACACCATGGAGGCAGCAGACCTCCAGGTCAGCCAAGAGTGGGATGTTACCACGAGCAATAACAGATCAAGTGGCCCACACTCCTCCACTGATCCCATGCTGGACTGTAGCCCAACGGCCAACAGGATGGAAGCTACGGTCTGCAATGGAAATTGACTGGTAGGCTCTAGGTCAAGAGTGTCAAAGATTATAAAGAGAGATAGAGAGAGAGAGAGAGAGATAGATAGATAGATAGATAGATAGATAGATAGATAGATCTCGGTGGTTCTATTATATGCCACAAGAGTAAAAGTAATCAAATAATCAGAAATGGCATTAGAATTAGTTATACCCACTGTAATGCATTTTTTAACAATTATTGTTAAAATCAATACAAACAGTTTTCGAACTATAATGCTTATTTTCCAGGATCCCTCTTGATACTTTTCATGTTATTTTGTCAGAATGATCCAGTACAGGACTTACGGCTGATGAAAGACACCGAGAGCTTCAAAAACAATGCCCTACAGATTGTGAAAAACACCATGACGGTAGGTGTTTCTGTGCCCTATTGTGTGGATGTGTGTGTTTTAACTATGAAATCTCAGGAGTGCTTTTTATCAGTCCTTCATTCAGAGCCAATACATACCTCCATACAAAACATTCCTGTCCGGTTGTCCTTTTCATTGAGTCTTGGTGAAGAAAATCCCTCTAAAGCATATTACAATAAACTCTCTCAGAAAAAAAAGAAATTGAAACAGAAATTATCCCCCCCCCCCTTCTCATTTCAATGTGACCCTAGGCGGAGCGTGTGTAAGGCGGCCACTGGGTCTTGGGGCAAAAATGGCACTAAATTGGACAAAAATGCCCCTGCACAAACAAATTAAATCTATTACGTCTGTTGCTAACAAAGTGTAAATTGATAGAAAGTGTCGACTGCGCATTGAATTAAGATTTGCTCATGTTGCACCGTATTTCATTTTAAGCGTTTTTACAGTGTGGTAGTATTGTTACGTTCGTGAACGAATCTTTTTGGTGAACGAATCGTTCTCGTTCACGTAATCCATTGACTCATATTTCTCGTTCACTGATATTCCTCCATCCATAGCAGCGCATGCGCAGATCAGTGAACTGGAATGCTCTGTGAACTGTTTCATCCTGTCAAAGAATGACTAAACCTCGAGCCAATAGCCTTCGAGTATGAGATGTGATGGAGCATTTGATTTGTTGAATGTAGTGAACGAATACGCCCTTCACTGACCAAGTTTCTTTTGAGTCTGAACAAGAGAGATCTTCTCGTTCGTGAACGAAATTAATGACAGTGTACCGGGTCAGTCGGCCATTAAGCATGTCAATCTCGATCAGCAATCAGCAGAAAGCGAATGCAAAGCGCAGTTATAGGTACTGTGCAAATAAACTTGTTTATATATTCATATTTAGCACGTTTAGAACATAACTCAACGTTTAATCCCCGATTTATTCATGTTTAAATGTCTGACCAAACAATTAAAATATTAGTTATGCAAGAAAACCTTGTGCTTTGGTCATCTGAACAACTTTAGACTTTATTTATTTAATGAGGAGATTATGCACACATTTTACTAAAGCCAAATCAGCACATAACACATAACACATAAGACACTCTTTTTCGTCACCTGCTGGCGTATTTATGTAATATGAAGAAATAGTCACTGAACGAATCAGTGAACGAATCTGAACTAATCATTTTGGTGAACGAACTGAAAATGAACGAATCTCTTGAAAGAATCAAA
>NW_015552560.1:555128-574865 GCF_001515605.1 Sinocyclocheilus anshuiensis
ACTTTAACATGGTATTTGCATATAAATGTATCTTAGCAGTGTGTGGACAGAACCACCCTACAATGATACAAATCCATTCACTCCTTTTTTTAATCCCCCAAAATCCTAAATAGTCTCAATTATCAAGCCGTTTTGATTTTCTGAGCAGTAGGATGTCATATTGTTCAGGCCCTGTCCACAACTGCTGATGTACTGTCCAATATTAGCATATTTTCGTCCTCAGCCAGTTGTACAAAGTCCATCATTTTCTCCACGCTCCAGCATGACCACTGAGGAATTTTAACCAAAGTTTGTTGCAGACCGTTCATGAAGACCCTAAAGAATCATACCAACTTGTGGAAGATCAATTCCGTTACATGTAACTAGTTACTCCCCAACACTGCTCATCATAAACAACAAAGCGCAGATGCACGTACAATATAAGTAAGGGATACATTTCGCAGTGTAGACATCTTCAGTGATTATAACGATAGTTTTGATTTTTTGAGAGTGCGATAGATCAAAGTTAGTGATAATGTCATTTCTGTAACGTTACATAATTTATTCGCCGTTTGAATAACAGTGGGAAGGAAACGTTATATAATTATCAATTACTAATGTTTTAATTAAATTGTAATCACATTAAATACAAATGCAGTCCCATTAAACATATTTTACTAGCGTACATGACACCCTGGTTCTTGCCTAAAAAGACAGGTTTATGATGTTTGTATTTAATAGATTTGGCTGCTTTTAGCCTTACCCTGGAGTTGGTTCACCCTCTGCCTATGAATGTGACCCTTTGACAGATTCCTCGGATTATTCTGACTCACCCCTCTACCTCAGATGAAGACGTGGAGCTCCTGACGCAGGGCTCAGATGATGGAGATTTTGATTCTGACTTCAGCGACTCGGACAGTCACATCTACTCGGACTGTCTGAACAGCGCTTTCTATCCTCTGTGAAAGATAGAGAAGCACACCAGCTTCAGGTCCTTCATCTCTTTTCATGCTTTTCATTTATTTTGTCACTTGAAATTAAATGACCCTAATAAACTGTCACTTTCTTATAGCCATTTTTTTGATGTCCCCGAGATAATTATACTTAGTTAAGAGCATGTGGTTATTAGCATGAGACTTTATTGATCCGCAGACATAAACATGCTAAATAGATCTCAGATTTGCATGGAAGCGCTAACAGTAGGCTACATAATTGATCAGGATATGCACTGAGGTGTGATTCATTATATTTACACAACCCAACAGCACAAATAGTCACTGTCACCTGAAACTGAAAAACCGAGATGAACAGAGAACTTAATTTAACCGTAGATTTCTATCAGGTAGCTGCCAGACTCCAGTCAATTTTGCAGATAATTTTTTGTGCATTACAAAGATAGCAAATGTGTTCTTTTTTTGCCAGAAAATAAGTTCTTGGACAAGGCTTTAATACCCTTCCTCTCTTTGTGAATTCAGATGTGCCTGTGTCCTCTGGTTAAGTGAAATTGTTCTGGCTGTGGTCCACAGTTGCTGGAGCAGAAACTGAGTGACGTGGGATCGATACTTCAGGCAAAGTCCACAGTCCCATGATGCTTGCATACCTAAAAAAACTGAACTGTTTAGTACACCATTGTGTGAAAGATATACAGAGAAAGTGGAAAGTAAATAGATAATATTTTTCTAAAATGTTGCTTCTTCAAATTTGACATGCTCTTAAATAACCTTACTTGCTTTGTGAATGCTTTATTTAAGTGTTTTACTTGCATCATTTATCAGTTGCCAAAAGTGAAATAAACTTGAAAAATGTCATTGTGCAGGTGAGGTGTGTATTTGTATGAATAATATCTCTGAAGCGTAGTGCTGTTGTGAATATTTTGACGTGGATATCCAACCTAGCAGCACAGGAGGCACCTGAACCACTGTGAAGGTAATGGAAATTTGATTTGTTCTATGATGGTAAATTTAGCAGATACTGACATCAAGTAAGCGGTTTATTTGTATCCATGTTTAAAACTAAAAGAAAGAATAAGACCTCACATCCTACTTATATGAATACAGGGGGAAACTCATTTATAGATCTTTTCTGAAACAGTAAGTAACAGATGCAGTAAGTGAGGTTTCCTCAATGAGGTTTTAAAACAAAACAAAAAAGGGAGGCAGTGCTTTTATTTATTTAAAAATTATTTTACTGTTTTTTTTCTTAGTAACATTCAACTATATTATTTTACACTCTTGTAAAGGTGATCCCAAATATGATTCCTATCATTTTTAGCATTACTAACACTAAAACCATAAAAAAACCTTTCCTTACTTGAGATAATAATAATAATATATACACTGTATATTTTAATGTGTATATATACTGTATATATGTGTATGTATATATATGTATATATACTGTAAAATCAAATTATATATTGTGACAAAACACATTTCCCTCCTGCATTGTTAGCAGAATCACACACACAAAAAAAAGATCATTGTAGTGCAAAAATGGATAATACATAGATGTGTTATTCAAACTGTGAAATATTTATACATAATGGTAGTGTTTGTTGTGCTGCCCAATGTCATATGGGAGTGAAGTGTTATCTCCTCACTGTCTGTGTGGGTCATGGCTGTGCTTAGGCTGTTGTTAATTTTGTATTTAGCATGCTAAGCTTTTAGGATGATGTGCAGAGGACGGGTCGCTGTGACCACAGGGGAAATAACAGCATTATTTTCCACGCTGTCAATCTGCCGCTCAAGCAAACACACACACACTCTCCCTCTGGGCTGCAGGTGTTCTCTCCTCTTGGTTTTGTGCTCAGGTAATGTTATCCCTCTTTACTCAATGCTTTATCAATGTATTTATCAATCATATGAGGTGATGATTTGACAATATCATTATCAACTCTGTGACAGAGCATGTGAGATATATTGATTGATCTTGGTGAGTTCTCCTCCTGCTTGGCTATGTCTCAGGCTTTAATGACAGGTCTTGTTTAGCACCTCTACATCTGCATTTATGCATTTGGCAGAGGCTTTCACCCAAAGCGACTTAGGCCCTGTTTACGTCTGGTATTAACATCCAGCTCGGGTAACTAATCACAAGACAACAGCTGAGACAGATCGATGTACGCACATGGTGTAATGTGCGTCCCCTGTGAGCACTTCTGATTGGATTTTGAGGGAATAGTCTCTGATTTTATAACTAGATGCATCTTACTAAATCAAGTGTGTTACTGGATGTTGATGGAATAGATAGAAACACAAAATGTTGGCACAATTTTGCTCCTAAAAATATTTTAAAATGTTTCCCAAATCCACAACCTTAATGTTGAATGTCACCATGCATCATGTATTTCTTTTTATCTAATTTTGAGCCATGTCTAATTTATATTTTCTAGTTACATATTCTTTGCCAGAGCCAAAGACAAATTTCCATTCTATGAATATGGGTAACAAGTAATGGACTGACAATCCTTGCCAGAATAAAAAAGCAAAAACTTGCATGCAATGTACAATTTTGGTGGTTTACAACAGCATACTTAGAAGGTGAATAAAATGGCGTTTTTTTTTTAATAATCTGGCCAAATTTTCCCGAAATCGAATGACATAACATTAGGTGTGTTTGGTGTGTTTTAAAGGGGTCGTAGGATGCTACATGCACTTTTACAAGTTGTTTGAACTGAAATGTGTGTTGGCAGTGTGTGTACACAACCACCCTATAATTATAAAAATCCACCCAGTGGTTTTTTAAAAATCTCGTTAAATGTTTTCCCCTTTCTCAAATCGAGCCGATCTCAGATGACGTCACACAGACAGGCCCCTCCCACGATAGTTTGATTGACAGTAGCGTTTCAGCACAGACTGGACTGGTGTCTTACCTTAGCTCCGCCCTGAGTGAGCTGTCATCAGTCCGCCATTGTTTCACCGCCGGAGCAGATGTAGACAAGAATGTCTCCTAAGCGATTAAGGTGTTCTGTTGTTGGATGTAATAATGAACATAGCAGTCGTCAGTTACTCCCGACATCTGAGCCGCTGAAGACGCAGTGGATTACATTGTTTCTGAAGGGAATGCTCCCCGATCTACATAAATGCGTCTATGTTCGAGCGAATCATTCGTGATCCAGCCTCATCTACAGAAGAAGTGAGTATAATGTTTTGTAATGAATGTTTGCAAATCGCCTTTCCTAATAATGTGCTAATTAGCAAGTTTCACGATGACTAAAGTAAACAGTCCCTCAGAGAGCGGCTCAGAAGAGAGGGGCGGGGTCAGCAGAGCTCATTAACATTTAAAGAAAAATGCTACAAAAACGGCTTGATCTGAAAAGAGCTGTTGTTGACAGGGTAAAAAAAGGTGTTTTTTACACTACCATTGAGAAATTTTAACCAAACTATGTTACAGACTTTTTATTAAGAATCTAAAGAATCATATCAACTTGTGGAAAATGGGCATCCTATGATCCCTTTAAGACTAAACCTGAAATCGGTTAGATAATCTAGCATGATCCCTTTCCCTGCAGCACACATCTAGCACGACACACGTCTGTTTCTAAATTATAGTGTGAGTGATGGGGATATAGGGTAATCTTGAAGGGAACATTTTCAGCATTGCTAGAAGTCAATCTTTTAATGAAATCCTCTGAGCTTGAGAAAATGTATGCTCCTTAACAATGGAAATGGATTGGATGAAGACCTCTGGCTGAATGAATACAACCTTTTTCAAATACAATCCTTGTGCTAAAAACAAGTCCTTGAGCTCATCCTCAGGTGTGATGAGTACATATTCCTAAATATACAGCATTTGTATCTAACTGTGCTGCTTGTTTTTTATGTGCTACACCTGCCTGCTTGATCAACGGATAAACTTTGTCACAAACTAATTTCTCAGTCTATCAAACTGCTTGACAGGAGAAGAAAATGACCCATTTGGTTGCCATGACAAAATCCTGTCCTCCAAAATTTGACTCCGCTATATCTGAGGGAACAGAGAAAACATTTCATCACACTGTGCCACAAAGGTAGTCCGTGAGACTCTGATGTGTTGGCGGAATTGCATGACTCAGAGGTTACAGAGCCAGCACCCCCTCTCCGTGAGTGATTATTCCAGCGTTAGGAGGCTTATGGAGGCGCACTGAGTGATGGAGAGTACCAGCTGTGGCTAGAATGCACAACACACCAAGTTGTGAAGATTGCGGCCCATTCTTTTAGGTTGCCTTTACTGGCGTGGTTAAGAATAATTACAGGAGGTGGATGCTGCAGGTGGACACGTACCAGAATAGTAAATAGATTTGTTTGGAAACACTTGATGATTCATTATTTTGAAGTTGAATGCTGAATAACCCTGGCAACTGAAGCACTACCTATGCTTACTGATTAGCCAGGGGTGGTTTGTTTTTTCCCCCTTCTTTTCCCATTTCTTACAGACTCACAAGATCTGTCTATGCTTTTTCCTTTTCCAGGCACAGCTTCAGTAAATTCAGAATTAACTGAGGAGAACAGAGTGATGACGGTTCACTTACTGACAGCTTTTTTGTTGTTCTTTTTCACCTCCTAGAGTTTCAGATTCACTGAGCACATTCTCCTGACACCCAAATCTGAAAGCAGTATAAACTAATTTTATAATCACTAGAGAAAATCACTGGAGTTTATAGAGAACAATTGATTTAGAGGCAGTATCTACAAAAGAAGAGTAATGTCCCAATTCTGCACTTGAGTCAGGTATCATTGATCAGCCACAACGGCCGCGACTCGGAGGGTAACGGTGTTGCCTTTAGTATTGATGAGTGTGTTCAATAAAACAGATGTTAATTTGTTTGATTAATTCTGCGGTAAAACCAGAGTTAACAAAGCCAAACAAGACAGATATTCAGAATTTTACTACAGTTTCAAATTAATTAAACTTAAAGGGGCCCTATTATGCTCTTTTACAAAGTCTTGATTTTGTTTTGGGGGTGTACTAGAACAGGCTCTCATACTAGTGTCACAATAAGGGGTTTTGTCTTGGTTCTCTCCGGACTCCATTCCCAATAAACCCCTGCCTAGGAACTCATTATTGCACCACACCTGTTTCCTATCAGTGACACTATAAAGGTTGCACTCATCCACACACACATTGCTGATTATTGTTTAGCGCTTACCACTCACCGAGCGATAGCTCCTCTACGGAGCCATTCCTAGTTTTCATAGTTTAGTCTTAGTCTTGCCTTGCCTGTTTTCTCGTGTTCTGATTCCTGCCTGTGTTTCTCGGATTGCCCTTTTGTCTCGCCGTTCGGACTCTGTTTGCTCCTGCCTGGACTATTGCTCGTGTTATTGGATTTCCCCTCTTGTCAAGCCCTCTGGATAACGTTTGCTGCTGACTGACTCACGCCCGTTTTGGATTACTCTTCGTCTTGCCCTCATATACCTGTTTGCCATTGTTTGAACCTTGCCTGTTTTATGACACGCCTTTAAATAAAAGCTTTGCAGATGGATCCGCACGTCTCTCGTCTCGTCGGCTCCATTACAACTAGGTTGTTCGAAAAACTTTTTTTTATTTTTCACATATTTAACATTATTACAACACTCTCTCCACAGTCTGGTATTAACAGCTCGAATAGTTCCTGTATCAAATGAAAGCCTGTGTGTGATTGGTTAGCTGGGCCAGTGTGTGTTGTGATTGGCAGCACTCGGCGCCTGGTCGGGAAATGTCATGTCCCTTACCAAACAGCAACATTACAGACTAACTAAAGTTGAAAAAGTGAAAAAGCATAATAGGACCCCTTTAATCAAACAATATTACTTCATTTTGGTTGATGTTGACATGTTTAAAAACCATAAAATATAGAAACATTCAAAACATAATAATAATAATACACAATATTTTAAGTCTGCTCTATTGTACAGAAAGCTGGTGGTGTTGTGGTTTTGTTTTTATTTTCTGCATCATGTGCATCACTGTCCTTCCCAAGTGGCACTTACATTTGATCATTTTCAGACAGTTCAGAAAATTTGTAATGAGTTTTGATAGACTGAGGCTTCATAAAAATTAAAATGAGGCCAAAAACAAACACCATCTGTCTCTAAGTTGAAATGCTCATCATTGGGCAGAGGAGTAAAAACAAATATATTATGAATAAAGAAATTAAATTTGAACTGCAGAAAACTAAAGTGTATATATTGTTTGTTTTTAACATGTCAATTTCTGCCATAATTCACTGTTTTGTTGGTGTTTTGAACATTTGCTTTCATAGAATTAGCAAGAAAAGTGTACAGTGGTCAGTGGCATTTGTATTTGGTATTTGGATGCTTGAGGTATACTTAAACGAGCAATATCACATGAGTAGGAGTGCAATATGGCTCTAGATATTATTTATATAAAATATTATTCATTGCTAAGCAATTCTGTCAAAAGTACAAAGGAAGCGCTCTGATCTACAGTATTAAAGTTATATAAAAATATTAAATTATGAAACTTTGCCCTCAGCCAAAACTATTTGCTCTGGAACAAATAGATTAATGAGACCAAAGATGACCCATTAGATATGCCCAAAATGAATTATAGCTCTATAATTTAACCACTATAGCAGTGGTTCCCAACCACATTCCTGGAGGCCCCCCAACACTGCATGTTTTCCATGACTCCTTAATCAAACACACCTGATTCAGATCATCAGCTCATTAGACCCAAAACAAATTATATCTCATGTTTAATCACTATAGAGACATCAGAGCCAGCGACAAATTCCAGAAGAGCTGGCCGAGGTAAGGCTGCTCTCGGCGGCTTCTTGAGTGCTGAACACCCGCTGACACCCTGGAGCTCAGATTTCTGAAAACGTCAAAGCAAATTTTCGAATAAGTGCTGTCTTTATTAATAAATCGCATGTTTGAAATTTAAACCTACATTCTGCCTAAAAAACTTAAAACTACATTCAGTGACACAACAACAGTAGTATTTATAAATTTATAGTGGGTTTGCTCCACTGTCATGATGCTCACTATGAGAAACACTGCAAGTGGAGTGATACAAATGGTGAAATGATTCCCGTGGCGATACTGGTAGAATATCACACGGCTGGAAAGACCTCTCAGGCCAATCAGATCTGAGGACCAGAAGTAACTGTTGTATAAATATATATACATTGCTTTAAAACATTGCCTATTAATTAAATATAAATCAAATGGAATTTGCTCATGCAATTCATACTGGAAAAAAAATGTAAATGTGTAGTGTAATTTATTTAATAGAATTGCAAAAGTAATAAGTGTTTGCAAACAGGTTTCCACTACCTCTTACACAAACTCATGCCATTGTGAACAAAATGCAAGTTTTGGCCATTTGCAATCCATATAAAGCAACCGCCTCAATATTTCAATCGCTAAAAACAGTGGTACATTCCAAAACGTTTAATGTGAAAACACTTAATGTGCCTTTAAAACGTGTGATATTAAAAGTTCAAATTCAGTTTCAAATTCCATTGAAATTGATGCCCAAAGTGCCCTTTTGTCAAGGCTTTTTTGTTGTTGTAATTAAACACCCTTTTTTGAAGGCCTGCCCAATCTAACTAAAATTAATGAATAATAATTTAGCCGTAAATAAAATTATTCACATGATGACCTTTCACCTGACGATCTCATCCGGGACTATCCCTCATGTTCAGACACCTTTAGTAATTTAGCGCACTACCAGATATCTTCAATAATGTCCGCGGCTGCTGGTAAGTGGAGTTCTCAGCGGAGCTGTGTGCTTGTATACTTATATTATTAATTAATTAATTAATAATATTTTCCTAATGACAATTTTATGATTGGTTTATAAAGGCAACTACGAACACCTTTTTCCCATTTTTATCACAGAATAAGGCAGTAAATATATATTATAGTTTCCATACTAAATGATATGTCAATCAGTACTGCATTATTCATATACTTTATTTATTTATTAGCTTATTAACTTGAAAAACACACATAAATCATATATTTTCCCAATTGTGTGTATATTGTTTTCACGTTTCATCAGAAAAAACGTTTCTGCTTTTTATTCAGCTGAGCTACAGCAGAGATTGGTTTGCCCACAGCGCTAGCCGGATGCTTTTGTCCATATTAGGGATTTCCTGCACGTCATAAGTTATTACTTCTATGAGTCCATTTTGGACTTAGCGCTCCATGATGTTCACAACCCCTCATATGAAGGGATACGAATAAAAGGTCATGTATAGATTATACAGAATTCTGTTACACTGCATGTAATAGAATTCTATTTTGAATATGACAGAAATATTTTTTTTACAACAGCAACAGTAGTGTACAACAGCAAAACCACCATACACTGTAAACTCAATAATAATAATAATAATAATTCAGTTTCTAATTCCAGAGTAATTAAGAGGCGCAAAGAAAAAAATCTTTACATTTTTAACTTAAAATGGTCTTTTCTGTCCGGTGTTTCTTTTTCAAAATCGCGTCACTGCTGCTGTATCAACACAGAAGCATCCGTATCGATTTGTGTATCAGCAAGGAATGCGCCACAGTATATTGCTGTATTGATATTTTGAGCACATCCCTATTTAAAGCCTTGTTCCATGTGCTCCTTTTATACTTTGAGCACCTGCCCCTCCAAAGGTCTCTGCACAGCCCTGATTATAAAAAAAAAACAAAAAAACAACAACACTTTAACAAAACCCAGGTTACACATTTTTACAACTAACTGCACACAACCATAGTGCAAAAGCATCAGAGGTAAATGATCCCATCTGTGATAATTTCAGTAAGATCAATGGACGGCAATGTTTTGACTGTAATTGTTGTCATGGGCTCCCCACTGTCTGCAGTCTATTTGAGGCTTTCTTGGGTCTATAAATGGAAGCCTACAGCACTCAAGAGTTATCACGACACTACACACTCTCACTCATGTGAAGCTGAGCATGGAGGACACATGAATGCCAGTATAGCAGTCTTTATACAGCCAAGCTTTCAGCTCAAGCACACACATGGCTTTGGAAGAACCACACAGAACCTTGGGAAAGGTAAGTCCTAGGCTACAGAATGGAAACGCAGGTGGCTACAGCATGGAATTATTGTGTGGATTTCTTCCTTCAGGACTGACAGTGACTCCATTTAATCTGAAAAGTGTGTAGAGTTGAATTAGACTTTTAATTTTTTACATGTTTGGGGGCAGTACAGGATCATTGTCAATAAAGATAAAAACAAAAAACAACAAATGTTGAAGTATTTGCTTCTGAAAGGTTCATGGTCAAACAGGCTACTGGTGTACAGGAATGAAACTGTATTGCAGCACGACAGCTACGTGACGGCGGAGCTATATGTAAATATGTGAAATGAGTTCTTCGCAAACCACTTGACTACTCATTACTAATTTGCCAGCACTAAACCAAACCATTAATTTAAGTTTTGGGGTCTTATTTAAGATATACGCTTAATATATGGCAGACAACACGTACAACACACACGGACACATATAATGTAGTTTTTAGAACATTTAAATGAATTAGGACAGTGTCTGTACACCTGTACAGTGGGAAGTCTAGTGTAACTGATGTATAATAATATTTATCACAATAAAATTTGACTGTAGAAATAATAATATCCTTGACTGACTCTTATTAACGTTACTCCCAGGGCTGGGGAGTGTTACGTGAGTGTTGTGTACCTAACACCTTGTGTTGGCTTTGCCTCGTGTGTGTGGTGTTGCATAAGCTATATTTATCTATGAGGCATTATGCGAGATGCTTTACCTTTTACTGTTTGTTTAGCGCCAACTTTTAATTTGTATAAAAAAAACCGGACAGGTTACTGTGAAATAAGTTCACAACCATATACTATCAATTATGTGTTAGTGTAACAACACATTTCTTATTGCAAAGGGATTCATATGAGAGGGTTAAAGCAGTGGAATGCTAGGGGAGATGCAGAGCTGCCTCTCTGAGCATTGTAACAGAGCCCTGCTAGTGTTTCCCATGCAGATTTGATACAGTCTCTTATCATATGGCAAAATCCACAGGCCCTTGACAGCCTTTGGAGTCTCTGAGCTGTGGGCGGAGACAGGCTGGAAGCGGCATGGGTGTGCTCACTGGAGTGGGAGGGAGGGGGTTTCTCAAAACCCAACGGCACACCCACATGTGGATTTTAAAACCCAGCTGACATGCTAGCATTTATGCACTTAACTCACTGGCATTCAAAACATGTGGCTTCAGTCTGCTGCCAGAGGTATTCTGTTTTTGTTTATCCTGCACTGACTGTTCCTCTCAAGACTGCAACATCTGAATCAGATATTAGATAAGTACTTACTGCTTATGGTAATACCAGCGATGAATGCGATGCATGAGGGAATGAAAATAGATGGTTATTTACAGTGCAAAGTGCTTCAAAAGATCAGCGTACTCACACAACGAAGAGTTAAAATAACAAGAAGTTAAAGGGATAGTTCACCCAAAAATGGTGAAAATTACCCCATGATTTACTCACCCTCAAGCCATCCTAGGTGTATATGACATTCTTCTTTCAGACGAATACAATCGGAGTTATATGAAATCATGTCCAGGCTAATCCATGCTTTATAATGGGAGTGTATGGTAGCCTACATCATCCGCTGGATGCCACTCTCTCATGAACGTGCGTACGACAGCGGAAGCTAGAAGTTAAGGTTTATAAAGTTGTAAATATAGATATTGTTCTTACACAAACATCGCGTCACTTCAGAAGGCCTTTATTAACCCCCCTGAGCCGTGTGGACTTCTTTTATAATGGATGGGTGCAATTTTTTGGACTTCAAATTTTGGGCTACCATCCACTCCCATTATAAAGCATGGATTAGCCTGGACATTATTTAATATAGCTCCGATTTTATTCATCTGAAAGAAGAATGACATATACACCTAGGATGGCTTGAGGGTGAGTAAATCATGGGGGAATTTTCATTTTTGGGTGAACTATCCCTTTAACCCTCAACTGCACACATTTTTATTTTATCATATTTAGAACATTTAATGTCCTGTTAACATAAAAGTATCTGTAGGGTGACTTGTTAAAATTGTCCTCAGGTCAATAAATTTTAGTCTTTCAAGAAGATAAACATTCAGATGTTACATTTTCATGAATACAACATATGTCCCAGAAATAAACCCTGTGCCAACCTTCCCTGGGCTCCCTTATCTCATTTTCTGTAATAATAAAATAAAATAATTACTGGATTCTTGCCAGTCTTTTCATTGTTGAAATTCCTCTATTTTAAGGCCTTGTGCAAAAATGTAAAAAAGAAAACAAATAAATGAATAAATAAATAAATAGTTTGTAGCAGAAAAACAACTATTGTCACCACATTTTGTGGACATAGTGATTGGAGTGTCCTTGCATTCTGCATCTGTCTGTCTTGCAGGATTCAAACACAGGTCCCCTAAAGCACAACAACACTTAGTGTTGGTGGGATTTCAATATGTCTAAAAAGGCATGGTCACCATCAGATTACACCATGCAATTTGTTCCCTAAACTGATGCCCCACCTACAGCCAGGGACGCTGCTGGCCAAATGGGGATGCGGTTGGGTAGAAATAACTTTCTGGAATATTGTGTGTGTATGTAACTGGTCCTACTTTCACCACTCTAAATGGGGTTTGAGCCATTGGCATTGGAGGTGGGTGCACTAATCCTAAAGACCCCCTTAAACCACATTCCCATTCGGGTCACGGCACCATTGTAACTGGTCCTACTCACACTGCTCCAAGCAGGATTCGAACCAGCTCCAACCAGTACTGGATGCAATTGTGCTAACATTGATTCTAAAGACCCCCCTGTAAACCTCACTCCTATCCAGGTCACAGCACCAGTCTAACTGGTCCTGCTTGCACCGCCCTGAGTGGGATTTAAACCAGCATCAATGGGGGGCAGGCATGCTAACCAGGATTCTACAGACTGCAGCCTCTAGCGTCAGATGCTATTGTGTCTCTTGATGCCAGAGAAGTGAGGTTTAGTTACACAGCTTTCCAAGCTGGCTTCTGTTACATATAGTTATGGCTAAAGTGCATTGTTAGGTACAATGCATAGTGGATTGAGTGCCAAATCCATTGCCATATGGTGTCATACTTCTCCTAGAATGTAGGCAAGATAGAATGTTGCTATGCAACAAAAACAGTGATCGGCTATGGGTGCTGTACCATCATATGGTGAATATATGTTTTGCAGCATAACTGTAACCAGTGTCAAAACTTCAACAAATCAAGTGAAGTTCACAACAACTAGACTACCGGGCAACGTGCCTGAATTGATAATATAAACACCAAAAGATACACAGATGATGAAGGTTGACTGTGAAAGAGTGTTTAGACAGCACAAGACGACCTCTATGTTTGTTGTAAAGTTGAAGTGGTGTATAGTTTGTGAAGGAAACATAGTTTTTGAATGACCTTTGAAAGATGAAGCTTTCTTGTTCACTTTTAATATACTGACTCATGTTTCTCAGTATAGAGAACCGAAATCTTGTTCTCTGTTTTGCTGTAAGCAGCTCTGACTGAAGCGTCAGCTGTGTTTTATATGCAGATGTCAAATGTCTTAGAAATTGAACAGGCCTGCATGTTTAAGTTTATAGGCTTACTGTGGAAATACAACGTCCGGTCAAATTAGCATTATTGTTGGTGCAGCCAAATCGTTACATGATAAACTAAATCTGAGCTGTAAACAGGGTCTAGATGCATAAACATGGCCACTATGTTAAGACTGTCTTAAGAATTAGTTTGACCAACAAACAGCAGTTAAACAAGTGGTAAACAGTCTTACTTTTCAGATTCAAATTGAACCGATCTGCCTTTTTATGTAACTGACTTAAAAAAGACCAGTCTTGAAGAACAAATAAAAAGGTAACACTTTAGTTTAGGGACCATTTCTCACTATTATTAACTAGTCATTTACTAACACGCATATTATTAGCATATTGGATGTTTATTAGTACTTATAAAGCACACGTTAATGCCTTATTCTTTTTGACCATATTTTAGATCCCTCAATCCTGCCCTATTCCTAAACTTAAAGGGTTAGTTCACCCAAAAATGAAAATTAGTCCACAAATTACTCACCCTCAAGTCATCCTAGGTGTATATGACTTTCTTCTTTCAGACGAATCCAGTCGGAGTTATATTAAAAATTGTCTTTGATCTTTCAAGCTGTTTCATGGCACTCAGTGGGTGTTGCATGCATCAGTCCAAAAGAAGTTAAATAAAAAGCGCCCATCCATAAAAAAAGTGTCTCACATGGCTCCGGGGGGTAAACAAAGGCCTCCTGTAGCGAATCGATGCGTTTTTGTAAGAAAAATATCCATATTCAAAACGTAATAATCTCATTTTTGGGTGAACTAACCCTTTAACAACTATTGAGGCGAAAGTCATTGTTGATGGTTAATAGTGAGAATTGGATCCCAAACTAAAGTGTGACCAAAGAAGATAAATAAATAAATACAATGGTAACACTTTAGTATAGGAACCAATTCTCACTATTAACTAGTTGCTATAAGCATGCCTGTTATTAACACATTGGCTGTTTATTAATACTTATAAAGCATTTATACAACATGACCATATTCTACATCCTTAATCCTACCCAATACCTAAACTTAACAACTACCTTACTAACTATTAATAAGCAGCAAATTAGGAGTTTATTGAGGCAAACGTCGTAGTTAATGGTTTGTTAATAGCGAGAATTGGACCTTAAAATAAAGTGACCAAGAAAAAAAAAAATAAAATAGATGTCTAACTTTTAAAACTAGTGTCGTGGCAATTTTGCTTTTCCCAATAAAGGTATGAGACAAAAGCCTTTCGAATATTTATTTTCTTGCAAGAAAAGTTCAACAGTCATACAGTCATCCTAGTTGACTGCAGAGTGCGACCAAGAGTGCGACCACCCCAACTCAACATTTATACCTTCATCAAATACGAATGCTTTGATCTCATCCAATCATAATGCATATTGAACATATATGTCCATTTAAGGTGTCCAATGATGTCCTCCAGATTGATTTTTTCAAAGAAGCCAGGACGTCTAAGATGCTAAAATAACATTTCCTGTCTCACACTTGTCTTGCACAACAGACACGCACACAAATTAATTTCCTCTTATCTCTCAGCTCATCGAAAACTCAAGCATACTGAAGCAAACTGAAGCACTCAGAGACAGTCTAAAGAACACTCTTTACTACAGTGAAGCAAATAATACAGAAAATGAAATTTCTTCCACACTAGTTTAATCAGTTGATGCGACTGGCCACAGCTGCTTTCAAAGCCTCTGCATCTGTAGATGTAATCTCCCTGAATAAGGGGGACATAGATATTTTAAAGACCATACATGAACACTTGCCTCAATCCATGTATTATGTGAGTGGGGGAAGGGAACCCGTGTGCCTGTTGTTAACTCTTCATGTTCACCCAACCCCCTGCTGGAGTCTTTTGGCACAGCTTCAAACAGATCACACATCAACCATGAATAACAACAATAATTATAATATTCTCACTTATACCCATTACATAGAGCCACTGAGCTCAGAGCAGGTTGTGTTCCTTTTGATTATTTTTTAGAAAACTGTAACAACCCTTGCATGGGTACGGACTGGAAATTAGAGCCGTAAGGAACGGTATGAGCCGCATAACACTTTGGGCATTATAAGAGCAAGAGAGAGTGCTCTGACTGCTTCTGTTTGTTTGTAGATTTTACTGTCACTGTGGTTACACTATGGTGTATGTGTGGTAAGGGTGACAGTGTAAAAGTTTATATATAGTGAATATAATGTGAAGACTAAAATGATTTATTTAAAGACCTCATGAAATTGGGCAAGCACAGCTAGGGTGAGAACAGCCTTTCATTTACGTCACAGTCTAGGAGGTCTTAAATACCCAAAGAAAGCTATTTCAATTAGAAAGAAAAGCTATTTTCATTCTCGATGGCAGTTTCTTTGCTGGTGCATGCACCGCCATGAATCACTGCCATCTTTGCACATGTACAGTTTTGGGAATAGTTGACTGGCTGATTACAACACAAGAATACACACAGCCCCAAACCCAGCACTAGTGACTAATATATATATATATATATATATATAAATACAAGTCCGACTCTCTAACCATTAGTGTCAGGGGCAGTAACGGAGAGAGAACCCAAATGCAGGTGAAAAATATGGGTTTATTTGCCTATGTTTATTATATTTTATCGTCATCTCACACATCATGGATCTGCATTTTCTGTAATGTATTTATATAATAAAAATACATACGTGATATTTCTTATTATATAATTAGCATTAAACAAACAATATAATTCTTATTCTCAGTGATTAAAACATAAAAAAAATGACTGCACAACCATCAATTAGGTGGCGATATGCAGTGAGTATGAAAAATGAACAAAAGAATAAGAAAAAAAACAGCATGGTCACTGATCTATAATAGAGAATATATTAGTAATATATAATTTTATATTATAAATATATAGAGAGAATATATTACTAATATAGTCATATATATAGATCAGTGAGCATGGTGCGCTTTTTCTTAGCGTTGGTTTCCATGGTGACTTGTCGATTCGTCGCTCTGTTGAGTCTTGTGTGTTAACCGTGAACATACTCTGAGTTGACTGAACTTACTCCCGGATGCGGTTTTGGAACCAGCATACCTCAAGTAAGCAAGGTTTGTGTTAATCGACCGAGAGTTCAGAGTATATGTGACAGTAAGTTACCCTCGCTTTCTGGAATACACCCCAGGTGATACTAGGGTAAGCTTTTTTCTACAGTATTTGTAGAGATCATTTGATTGGACAACATTTGAATAATTTTAATTTCTCGCTTTCAAACTTATATTCAGCATATTGCAGTGCTGCATTTACAACAGCTACGCTACGTCATGTTATTTGAAATCAACAGTCAACAGCTGAAAGTCACAGCCTACATTAGAATATTTTTATTACCTTGTGAACATAGCTGTTGATTTGCATGGAAGGTAACATTAAATTAATTTAAAACTCAAATTCAAAGCTACTGTAATTCACCTGAGGCTTACCATAATTCAGAAGAAAGAGTCTTTAAAATGATATTGCTTATTCGTTCTCATCACCAGTGTCATGGGCATAAGTGCCTATTATCTTCATCAGTAAATTAAGAATATGGCGGTGCAAGAAGGCAATGATTTATTATCAGTAAGGCACAGGAACTCAGTAAAAATGCCGTCCTGTTTTGTAAAGGTCATTAATTGTTCAAGCATGAGATGACCTGCAATTATCAAACCTTCTATATTGCATCATATTGCTTCCTGTTATTTAGTTGATCCACTCTGACTAATTCATGACTGGAGGGTTGAAAATCTCCTGCTAAGCTTAATTAGCGATATTCATTATGAATATATGAAGGCCTATTGCCTTTAAATTGACGAGAGGCATTGCTGCATCACTTGTATTCACTGCTCTTTTTAAGAGTACAGATTGTATTGCAAATTAGATGATAAATTATGAGTTAATCCATTATCTGGATTTGCTCGCCGTGTGTGATGTACCTTGCATTTTAAGTGATGATTAATGGCTGTTTTATTAAAGGAAAATCTTTTTGACTTTATTCTTTTGACTTGGTTTAAATAAGAGTTCAAGCGTTACACAATTGACTGTGTGACAGAAAATATGAAAAAAGAACTAAAAATAATCACTTTTGCAATCATGAACATATAGTAAGATAATAGTGAGAGAACTTGCAAGCGTAATTGTCAAATTAAATAGGCGTCAATGTGATACTGTTCTTGAAGAATGAGGAAGCGCTTGGCAAATGTCACTCAAGTGCTAAATCTTCTCAGACATGGCTTTGGACTTTTCTCTTGGGTAAAAAAAAAATGAAGAATAGGGATACGTATTACAAAAAGAGAGGCACAATTTAGCAAGATCACATGAGTGTTGTTTTGAACATGTGAGGGATAATCCAGAGCCAATTTAATTCACAATGTGGAAGCAAAGAATCAAGAAAGACTGCAGGTGAATTAACCTACTTGCATCTGTGCAGCGCCACAAATAGAGAAGGCGTGACTTTAAATTCTTTTTAATTATTATAAACTATTATTATAGTTTATAAACATTATAAACTATATATTTCGTTCCCATAACTTAATAAATACAATAAAAGTAAACACATTGCAGTTTCAAATGATCTGTATGACCAAAAATGACGGAGTATTTTGTTGTTGTTTGTTTCCGCTGTTCGATCGCGCCGGCGACTCACGCACACACAGCCTAGCATTGCAAACGTTGCAGCCTGTTCATTATCAGAATAAAATAGTCAACCAAACATATAGATACACTGGTTAATTTAAATAGTGTGTACTGCGTACAATCCGTGCCGTTCAGCTTGAGCTCGGGCCAAACACACATTTGCTCATGTGACCAGGATGTTTTTTAAGCGCGTTAAGTAAGCCTGGTTTACATAATAAATAATAGTTTAGCATTCAAATACATTGCAAATATGGACACATTTAATGGATTAATGCCGAATGAGAGAGGTAGGTTGCGCGAGAACGCCGTTTGCTTTCAGTTTCGCATTGAATTAGCCTATTCGTTTTGGCTTGTTTAGCAACTTATATTTTTCATTCTTGTTTTCTTCTGAAACCGTTCAAAATAGCCTATAGGCTAGGTATTGTGTTTATTGTTTGTACATTATAACATTTCGCTTTATTTACTGGTGTTATTTACTATTATTATGAATGTAATAATGAGGTTTGTGCTTATCTGTGTTTAACCTAAACTACAACGTAACATTAATGTAGACCTACATACCGGTATCTAAATATGATTTTATAATTTTATGCTATATAGACCTACCACATTACCCTCCACTGGATGTAGAATGAGCAGCAATAAACTACATTTTGGCATTTTATAATACTAATGTGGATATTTTGGTGAAAGTAACTCAAAAGTAACTCAAAAGTAGTGTAACGCATTACAATTCAGAGACAGTAATATTGTAATGTAACTAATTACTTTCAAAAGACAGTAACTAGTAATATATAATGTATTACATTTTGGAAGTAACTTGCCCAACACTGATTGTGTGCATACTTTACTAATCCAGGGGTGGTGAACTCCGGTACTGGAAAGCCACCGTCCTGCAGACTTCAGCTCCAACCCTGATAAAACCTCACCTCCCTGTAGCTTCCCAGTAACCCTTCAGACCTTGATTAGCTTGTTCAGGTGTGTTTGATTAGGGTTGAAGCAAAACTCTGCAGGACTGTAGGAACTTTCAGGAAGCAAAGCCACATGGGACAATGTGCCACCAATTAGTAAGATAAATATAACTTTTTAACATCTTTAGATTTAAATAACTTTATTTAAAAAAAATATATATGCATGTGCATTAGTATGTAAAGAAAAATGCTTGATTGTTTAAAGACTTATTTTATTTTTATTCATATACTAAAACTGTGTTTTTTTGTTTGTTGCCTCAGGGCAACATTGTGCAGTTAGGCAATATCATGCTACAGTGTGGAGATGTGCTCAGATGTAAATCAGGAATATGATGCATTCATGTCCTCCTGGGCAGTTTTTACAAGCTCAGAAAACACAAAGAATGTGTTTTATTATTATTATTATTATTATGCCACAGAGAATGATGGGAAATGTAATTTTGTCACTCAAGCATATCAGCTCATATACTGGCTAAATGAGTAGTGTTTTCTTGGCCAAATGTATCGATCTTCTTCATTAGCAGTACACATAATACGCGCGCGCGCGCACACACACACACACACACACACACACACACACACCC
>NW_015552560.1:575938-577667 GCF_001515605.1 Sinocyclocheilus anshuiensis
GTAACTGTACACCCCAGTCTGAAGGGCTGGGTTTTAAGACTTTACACCAGTCTGCTGGCTAATTGAATCTGTAAAAGAAATCAAACAATACGGACATTTTAAAGCAAAGGAGCCTGGAATATTTCAGAGAATTCAATTTCACACTCATTATTTTGTTAATTTTTAAACGTCTCAAAGAAAATGTGATTACCTTTTACGAACTCTACACCAGATAAGAGCATCGCGTTGCATCAAAAGTAAACCCATCATAATCAATTAAGTTGTCTATACTGGAGTCCCGAAAGAAAACAGACGCCCGTTCTATTTCTGAAGGACTACACATTTGACAACAGGACATATAGATTTGAAATGTTTGCACTGATGCATCCATACAGGCTTAAGACATTGCATTGAATTGCTTAAATAGATTTGCCCAGCAGTAACTATGTAGCTGTGAATGTGTTCTGAGTTGTTTTTAAGAGGTGTTGATAAGTTGCTAAGGTGTTCTGGTTGGTTGCTAGGGCAATGGTAAGCAGTTGCTTACTGGCCCAGGTCAAAATTGTCTGCTTCCAGAATTGTGTACTTTCAGACATTTTTCATTTGTCCAATATTTTTAATCAGACAAATGCAGCCTTGTTGAGCATAAGATACTTCTTTCAAAACCATTCAAACATCTTACAAAACCTAAACTACAATAAAGATGTAAAATGTAAAATAAAGTGCAACCAACCACATACCGATGTCTTATTTTGCATGACTATGTTTTAGATCCCTTAATCCTACCCCTCAACATACTGTAACAACTGCCTTACTAACTATTAATAAGCAGCCAATTAGGAGTTTATTGAGAGAAAAGTTGTGTCACCAGATTGTCTTCTTGAACGAATCTGTCAAGCATGTCATTGTTAACAATCCCTATTTAATTAGAATTTAGGGTTACACTTTATTTTAAGGTGTCTTTGTTACAGTGTAATTATAGCCTATATTTAAATACTGATTAATATTAATTAACTACATGTACTGGTTAGGGTTTGGTTTAGGGTACACTGTAAAAAATAAGTGTAATTTTAACTGTAAAATTTTGTAAAAATGCTACGGAAAAAAAACCTGTTAATAGGTTAACAGTAAGTTCCCTTACTGTATACATTGAAAAACTTTAAAAGATCTAACCAGACATTTCAAGTAATTTTACAGTAAAATGCTGTTAATTGTACAATTTTTAGAAGTAAAAAAATAACAAATCAACGTATAATTTACAGTAAAAAAATGTAAACTGATATTCCCAGAATTCCCTGCGTGACACTCCACATTTGAAAGTATTTTGTTTAAATAATCATGTTTCTTAATAGTTTTGTCATGTTTGTTATCAGTGTATGTACATGTGGGTTTATGTTACATCTTCTGTTGTTTAATGAATGTTTATTGCATTATTTAAGTGTCACGTCTGTTACCATGATGATGTTTAGTGTTTGCGTGAATAACTCTGTGTGCCTTCTAAATATTCGTTTATACTTCAGCTTGTGGAAAAGCTATTTGTGATGAACTGATTCTTCATATTGCTGTCTCTTTTACCACCTGCATTATTATGGTGGTTGTCAGTTAATGTTAAAGATACAAAGCAGATTTTAGTAGCAGTGTGCATTGTTGAATTTACTAGTTTACACTCAAATTTTCTTGTTTGTAAATTACAGTTTTATACTGTAAAATCTACAGTTTGTTCTGTAAAAGTTTTTACAGTCTTTCTGTTTTT
>NW_015552560.1:578036-602422 GCF_001515605.1 Sinocyclocheilus anshuiensis
TATATATATATATATACATACAGTATATATCCTTCTGTATGATTTATAAGCTGTTTTCCTCATGGGGACCAAAAATTGACCCACAAGGGCAAAAATACCAGTACACTCTCTCACACCCTCACGTACTCAGTCATTTGGATGTTGGTTTATATGTTTATATGAAATGTGACAGATATGAAAAAAGACATTTCAATACATGAGGTGTTATTTGTAATTAGTAGTAGTTTTTATTTATTAGTTCATTTGGTTTATTTGTAATTTTTTTGATGTTTGTGATTAGTTGGAGACAGTTGTGACTTATACTTGTCGAAATAAAACTTTTTCTAATGCTTCTAATGCATGTTTTCCATATTTCACTTATATAGAAAACCTTGGTGTTTCAGTACCCTCATAGCACAGTGTTGCCCAATATCTGGTTCGGGGGTGGGGACATATTTTATGATGGATATATTATGAGGGACCCCCAAGCTCCCAAAAAATGGGTTGAAATATTTTTTTTCCACCCAAAATAAAAATTCATGCCATAGAGGGTTAAGTCGTTCTGTTTGTTGAATGATTTGTGAATAGCCTAGAACCCTCTTTGTGGACAGGCTACCCGTTACAGTCCTGTCATACTTTATTCATAACAGCAGCAATAGAGGTCTTTTCTCACTATGCAGAAAGGACGATGGGTTTATGAAATTGTGGACAGGAATAAAACATTCTCACTTTTTACTTAAATTGAGGGAACGAATTAGTAAAAAATGCTCACGAAGTGATGAATTAGTAAATCCTGCTGACTTATTAGTAAGTTGTGTGATTCGTGGCCATGATATATATATATTTTCTGTAATCCACAAGGGTTATGATTCCTATAGTGTTTTAAATCTTTTAAGATTTTAAAAGTTGTGTAGTGAATTCCAGCCTTTAGTAGTAAAGCTATTTTCTTGATAAAAGTCGAGAAGCAGCATTGACAGCAAGTTTCTGTGCTCCTGAATATTCTGGTGTGAGCAGGACCATATGTGCAGTGAAGGGAGCGAATTAATTTTAAAAAGTGATTAATCTGACTGAAGATTCTTCTGTGCATTACCCAGGTTTAACGTACGCTTCCAACCAATCAGAATTGAGTATTAGTTAGACCATGGTGTAGAGCGTAAGTTTATTTACACCTTGCAGAATATATATACATGTTTGTTATCAGTTATGTACATTTGGGTTTATGTTACATCTTCTGTTGTTTAATGAATGTTTATTGCATTATTTAAGTGTCACGTCTGTTACCATGATGATGTTTAGTGTTTGCGTGAATAACTCTGTGTGCCTTCTAAATATTCGTTTATACTTCAGCTTGTGGAAAAGCTATTTGTGATGAACTGATTCTTCATATTGCTGTCTCTTTTACCACCTGCATTATTATGGTGGTTGTCAGTTAATGTTAAAGATACAAAGCAGATTTTAGTAGCAGTGTGCATTGTTGAATTTACTAGTTTACACTCAAATTTTCTTGTTTGTAAATTACAGTTTTATACTGTAAAATGTACAGTTTGTTCTGTAAATATTTGTAAATTGTTCAGTTTTTTTTTTTTTTTGTACAAAATTATTCTGGCAACCACAGCTGCCAAAATCATTTTATATTTGTATTTTTTTTTACAGTCTGTATATGCATATAAATTGTTAATTGATTGTTAATAAATAAATAAATATTAATTCATTCACATTTCTGACAAAAATCGACCTTCTGGCAACAAAAACACAACACGCTGTGTGTCTCCAAGCAGGAGTGTGGGTAGGTTTTTTGAAGCCTCAGATTTTATGTTCTGCCTCTCTCAAAATGTTGGGTTATTATTTTTCTTTTCTTGTTTGCATAACAGTAATTTTAATTGCAATGACAATTTATTTAATATCCAAAGGCTGTATTTTAACATTCCATCTACACCAGCAGTATAGGTGACAGCTTCTTTGATTATAATTGGAGGGTTTGTGGGAGTGCAGATCACCATGCAGAAACTCAGCGGAGAACTGCAAGCTCAAAAAGCCATGTGAAATTGTTCAAGGGACCCCACTCTGCAGCTTCCTATATAGGCAATGATTATAATGGGAGCATTCAAGTCTGTCGTGTTTTGTCATTAGTAATGTAAGTAGGGTGTCATTCTGCACACTCTGAATATGTTCAGGGCAGAGGTGTCAAAGACACGGCCGGTGCAATGATTATGGCCATGGAGGATAATTGTGTTGGGTTGCATACTGTAGTCTGAATCCTAAAGTGGAAGAATGTTTTCACAATTACACATCTTTCTCTTGAAGCTGAATAATAATAATAATGACAAATGGACAGGACAGGAAGCAAAAGTGTATTTTATCAGGGAATGAACTACAATCCCAATAAGACGTGAATGATGCAATCAAAGAACACAAATAACACTCTGTAAAGTCAGTGAACTTGAAAATCTCAAAGATTTGATGCCACAAACAAGGCAATCGAGTGATTATTTCATCCTCAAAAGCACTTATGTCTTGTATGTCTTGTATGTCTTGTATTATCATGTAAAAATGTTTTTTGCTAGGCAGACTGATAAAGAAGCTCTTACTCCCAGAAGTCATACAAAACCAGCCTATCAATAGAGCTTGCCATATCAAGAAAATTATTTGCAGTTCTGTGCGCAATATGCATCACACAGACTGAATGTATTGTAGGTGGCATAGAGTGTGAGGTCTAAAGTTTGAAAAAGTGGTCTGGAGGGAGTACAATTCATGTGAACACCACAGCAATTAGCAACAACTAATGGATGCTTATGGACTATTGATGTTGTATAATTAACGTTTACCTGCACCATTATTTATTGGTCCATTATTGTTGTATAATCTTTTTCAAATTAACCCCTAATCATCACATAAAAATTCAGCAAACTGAAGTTTACTTATCATTGCTAGTTATACAGACAAATAAAATGTATGCATTTCTTTTAATAAACAAACATTGACATTTTTATGGATGAGTTAAAATGGATGGTGAAGGAATAGCAGACGACAACTATCCAGCATACATGGGAACATCTTGAGAACTGTTTAACGGCATCACTGAATGCACCTCATTAAGTTGGTTCAGAAAATGAACAGAGTGTGCAGAGCTGTTTTTAGTTTAGCCAATTTTAGTAAATTTCCATATACTTCCATTTCTGGTTTTACTTAATTTGGGTGATTTCAATATTATTCTAAAAAGTGGACAACAGTGATTTTAAAGGGGTCATAGGATGCTACATGCACTTTTACAAGTTGTTTGAACTGAAATGTGTGTTGGCAGTGTGTGTACACAACCACCCTATAATGATAAAAATCCACCCAGTTATTTTTTTTTTAATCTGGTTAAATGTTTACCCCTTTCTCAAATCGAGCCGATCCCACGATAGTTTGATTGACAGTAACGTTTCAGCACAGACTGGATTGGTGTCTTACCTCAGACCCGCCCTGAGGGGGCTGTCATCAGTCCGCCATTGTTTCACCGCTGGAGCAGATGTAGACAAGAATGACTCCTAAGCGATCGAGGTGTTCTGTTGTTGGATGTAATAATGAACATAGCAGTCATCATTTACTCCCGACATCTGAGCCGCTGAACTATGTGGAGTGGATTAGTTTGTTTTTGAAGGGAATGCTCCCCGATCTACATAAATGCGTCTATGTTTGCGCGAATCATTCATGATCCAGCCTCATCTACAGAAGAAGTGAGTATAATGTTTTGGAATGAATCTTTGCAAATGGTCTCGGAAGAGAGGGGCGGGGTCAGCAGAGCTCATTAACATTTAAAGGAAAATGCTACAAAAACGGCTTGATCTGAAAAGAGCTGTTTTTGACAGGGTAAAAAGGTGTTTTTTGCACTACCATTGAGAAATTTTAACCAAACTATATTTACAGACTTTTCATTAAGACCCTAAAGAATCATATCAACTTGTGGAAAATGGGCATCCTATGACCCCTTTAAAGAATGAGTAAGTCTGTCTTAAATCAGGTAGCTACGACATCTGCTAGCAATCACAAACATAACACTTCTCTGTCAAGAGAGCAAGCTAACAATTGTTAATTGTCAGATTTTAAAATGTGAGCAGGAAAGGGCCGTCCCCAACTCCTACATTTATACACTGAATGGACCCTCTGTTTGTAGTGCATATACAACAGCTTGAAAGCAATCTGGGAGACCACATATTATCATTCTCAAATCATCAAGGGCAGTGCTGAAGTCAGCAGAAGGTAAAACATTTCTTTTAAACTTACTCTCTTCTACCAATTTAGGATTTGGATGCACAGAACAAATGTGCTATGCAAACATTCTCTACTTATTCAAATGTTGTAGGAAATGAAGTGTCAAGCTCTTGTATGTCATAATTTTTAGGGTGGGAAACAAGTATAACATTTTGTCACTATTAGCAAGACAGACACATATTTCATCCCCAGGAGCGCTTTGTTTGCTAAATATATTGAATCCCGAAAAGGCATAATTGCAAAATGAAGTGGAATGAACGGCAGCAGTGTGATTTTGTAATCACAGCTCTTGATTCATGTTTCAGAGTGAAGACACTGCGGTTTATAACACTGAATACTCCAATCAGACAATGTGACGATGAAACATTACTGCTCATCTGAATAAAGCACTGGTTTTGATTCAATTATTTGTTGGCGCCAACACAAGCTTGATGGCTCTTTGTTGTTTTCATTTGCTTCATGCTGTTCCTCGGTGTCTACTGAAATCACTTTAATAATATGTCTGTTTTACAGGTCACCACTGTATTTGCAACCAAGCTAAAGTCTTTCACCTTTGTGCCGTTTCTAAAAAGACTACCTGTTGAGAACAGGGTCTGGAAAAAGGTACTTCAGACAAGCAGACCAAGCAAGGTGAGAAATACTCTTGAGACAGCTCAGTATGGTTCCTGTTATGTATGCCATACTGTGTCCCTCAAAAACACAAGAGGAAAAACATCACACTACAAGGAACAGGTTATCACTTTGTGCTGTTCCAAACCCATTTGCTGTTATTTTTTACATGGAACATGAATGTTTTGAATTTTTTTAAAGAATCTTTACGCAGCTCTTGCCATACAATGACAGTTCATAGTGACCAAGCTTAGGAATAGCACTATAGAAGTATTATAAAATCAGACCATATGACTTATGTGCTATATTTCAAGTCTTCTCAAGTCATACGGTAGCTTTTTGTGAAGAACAGACCCAAATTTCAATGTTATTATTTGCTAAACATTTTACCTCCACTGAAGTTCTCAAATGTAATTCGCATTCAGATTAAAAAACTGCTTTCTTTTTTACGTGTTGCAGTAATATTTGCTTTGATCTAAATAACAGCATGTGGGTTTGGAACAATATGGTGAGGTTGAGCACATAATACCAGAATTTTCATATTTGGGTGAACTATTCCTTTAAGGCGCAAATATTGCACAAATCTGATAGAAGGAGTGAGACTTCAGTGATTAAGGGTCAAGTTCTACCCAGAGTCCCATAGCAGAGGATGACCTACGTGTGTGTGCGTGAGTGAATACGAAAATGTGAAAGGCATTTGCTAAAGGGCTTACACAATCAGGATGGGTCATGTGTACTTTCATGTGAGCAATAAGGGACATGGACTTCTGGAAAAAAAGATGTACAAGCTGGAATGGGAAACACACGCACATATAAATCCATTCAGTAACTCTCTTATATCGTCAAGATGTTCAGGTGCTAGAAATAGCCTGCTTTGGGACAGCTGCTGTTTCAGATTCGGTGTCGCTTAGTAACATTTCCTGTTCCAATGTCAGACTTCACAAGAGCCAGGGGACATTAAAAAGAGCATGGCGGAAGAGGGAGTCTACAACGCAGAGGTTGTTTACGTCCAAGACCCTGAAGAGCGCCAGCTTGAAGAAACGCTCAAGAACACCACTCAAAGTGAGGTGAGTATTTTGGTAAATTCTGTCCCAGGGCAAACACAAGCTCCTGATGAAACAGTGTTCTGTAATTCCTTACTGAACCTTCCTTAAAAATTACATATAATAAATATGTAATGACAAAATGATTGACCGGGAAGTTATTAAAGCAATGAATTTTAAAGTAGTACAGTAATTTAGAGATGTAGTACTGTTTGTAGAGTACAGTATAATTATTTGAGTTGCTTTGGGATGACTTCTTATTATCTTTTAATGTCTTTAGACATGATTTTCAATATGCTGTTTTCTGTGCTGATCAGAGGTACTTGCGGTTTCCGGTTAATTAAAAACACACATTAGTGCGCCTACGCAGTAGATCAAGTTCTGACTGAGTGATTGATGGAGAGGAATGTTTATTGTGTCTAATTAATCTGTGCCACTAATGTCTAACAGAAGCTTAAAGATAATGACTGTTTTTAAACATTTCAGACTCCTCCTGCCAATGGCATGCCAAAATGGGTCGCTTAAACATAAAGATTATCATTCCATTTGGAGCTGGAATTATAAACTTGACATTTAAGAATAGTTTTCAAAAGCACAATTGAACCCACTTTTCTGAAATTCACATTGGTCAATGGGTGCCTACATCACAGTGTATTGCAACAAAAGTTAACATTTTTGGTTGCATGGCAAAGCATCACTTGCAGCTGGGAAATGCTTCTGATGCAGCAGAAACTTTAATGTGTAGATAGCCTTTCGATATCGAGCAGATACACGAATAAACTCCATGTGGTCTTTATGCTTTGTACAATTTGCAGTGAACAATGATTAGACATCATTGCAATCATTACTCAAATTAAGTCTGTTTAAGGTTCTTTAATTTTCTTTCTTTCTCAGATTCAGTCAACTGACAATTTAACCCTCAAACCACTCACCAAGCTAGCTGGTCCTCACACAGAATTTGGTAGCAAACCTCCCGAGCCTAGCCCTGCCACCATGGAAACCGTTGATAACAAATACCCTGGCATTTCTCAGCTAGGCTTTCACAACACTTCAGAGGCTGCCGAGGTCAGCTCAGGTCTGTTTTTAAATAGCTCATCCCAGAGAGGGGAGGCCCTTAGCCCTGCCAGCTCCATGGATTTTTGTACTTCCCCTGCTTCTTCTAAGGAGTCTATTTTCTCCGAGGGCTGGGACAAAGAGAGGAGCTGGTCAGCGCTCAACATGTTCTCACGGGATGGTTCTCCTGGCCCCCTTAGTGGCACAGTTTCCCCGTGTTCTTCCATAAGATCAGGGGCCTTCACACCCTCTGTTGTGAGAATCAAGCGGTACTCCTTGGCTCCGGGCTCCATTCTGCTGCAGATGTCGTCCGCTTGCGGAACACCCTGCTGTGACAGTCGGGCAAGCTCACCCTGTCCTCTTACGCCCCGTGCCCGGCACAAACCCCCTCCAACCCAACTCTCCCTGTTAACGGCCATTCTCAGGAAAGGTCGTCTGCCTGTCCTGTCCTCTGCTTTTCAAAGACCTTACACACCCTGCTGGCCCATCAGTCCAGTTAACATGTCCTCTTGTTCAGCATGCTCAGCTGCCTCTTCTGTTGCACCCATGAATGTGTCCAAAGCAAAGTCTTGTTCCTCCATAGATAGACCCTGTACTGAGTCTTGCCAGGTTTCAAAGACACAACTACGGAAACCAGACCATAGTTCTCTTTCAGCATCATCAGTGGTCAAGACACCCAATGAAAGCCCACTAATGAAACCACAAGAAAGACTTGAATCATATCAACATTTCACGAGTACTAGCATCGTCTTACCAACAAAACACAGCCCTTCACCAAGCTCTCCTACAGTCCAGACTGCCAATGCTCATCTGTCTGAATCAGGTCACAAAGGAAATCGTTTACCGACAGTTCCTAGCTCTCTTTTGTGTAGCTCCATATCTCAAATGAACTCCTCATCTGCTAAATCAAGCTCTCTGTCTTGCTCCAGCACCGAGAGCCAGAAAAATCCATCAATGCCAGGGGATCGCCATGCATCTATAGAGCCAAACAAATCTTTAGCATCCTTAATACAGAATGATGAAACAAAATCCCATGATAGGTCAGAAAAATATTCACCGGCATTAAAACAGGGTCAGAAGTCATCTGATCTCTCCAATGAACCATATCTGAAAGATAGAGGAAGTTCATCTGACAATTTAGACTCCTCTGTACCACAACCTGCACAAAATTCATGTAAATCTTCCTCCTTTCCTACTCTGAAACACACAATTGAATCGCACAGTAATTCCATATCTCCTGTTTTAAGTCACAAGGAGAATAAACAAAGTACTCTTTTCCAAAATGGCCGCAAAAATTATGTTGAAAGAGTGCACCTATCATCCCCAGCTTTTAGACTGTCTCCCTGTACCAGACCCGTGGGTCTCACCCACCTGTCCTACACACCTCCAGTCTCTCCTGCTTGTCCCCCAGTCTACCCAAACTCGCGCTCCTCCACCCCAGATCACTGCACCCTCTCGCCCTCCCCAAGCCGTCAGCTCTCCCCCTCCCCCTCATACTCCTTCTGTTCATCACCTTCTCCATCCCTATGGGGCAGCACACCAGACTGCGCAGATGGGGACTGTAAAAATAGAAAGGTACGGTGCATGCCCTTTCGCTGTTACCAGCATGCAACTTGCATGCTCTACTGCTGAGCATTGGCATTCCTTCAATGAGTGACATGCATTCCCAATCACAGCCTCCCACATTGCATGCATCATACTCATGCAAGAACAGCAAATCTTTGGCAAAGGGCAAGTTTTGCATTTTGCATGTTTTGTGTTTGCTTGTGATCTTGGATTAGGCAATATGTGCATGATTTACCGCATAAGATATATTTGCACAGCTGTCTGTTGGCAGAACTGCAGAAGTTATTTCCACATAACATACAGACTGAGATATGGTGAACTGATGGTGTGTCAGTTGATGGCAGTCACATGCATGCATTGAAAAAAGTGAAACAACCATATAATTTATTTAAAGTGCATTTTTATATTGGTTTATATTCAAAATGGAATCGAAAATCATGGTTTCAGGTTTTGTTCAGGTTCTCTAAAAGCAAATAACACTCCCCATAGAAAATATTAAAAGAAACAATTTTGTTTAAATAGTATTTTTGCTATTTTGCAGAACACATACTGGTTAGTTTTATTAAATGCAGAAATTATTGTGGAATTTATTCATTTTGGCTGTAAAAAATTAGAGGTTTCTTTTTAAGTTGTTTTAAAGTGATTGTTTTTGTGGGTACATTGGATTTTTAAATTCATGAATTCATTCACTAATTTTTTCCCATTGGGTTCCAATAATGAGAAATTAATGTTCAAAAAACGGTCATATCACTGTTTTTCGAATCTTATTGTCATATGACTGTTTTTCAAATTAATCATGGTGCCCATCCTTAGGGCATAGCACAATTGTAAATTGTTTAATTGTGCTTTTGATTTTCTGTGACTTCTAAATCATTCGTTCCTAATATAGACATACAAGATCAAATCCACCTACAAGGCACTTGCTGCTATTCCCACAAATACTCTGCTCCTGGAACAGCAGGTGAGCTGCTTTATCAAATTGCTCTAAATGACACCTATTATTTAGTGTTAATAATTGGATCTCATTCACTGTCAGTATAAGTCATTATATGGCTGTAGTTTTTTTGGATTCCATGCAATTGCATAGTCGTTAGTGAGGGTCATTGGATACAAATGGATGAAGGCGAAACTGAATCATTGATTTTTTTTCTCTGTTGATGGACAGCAGAATGGAATTGTTCATAAGTGGTCAAAAGTAATCTTAACAGAGCGAGCAGAATGACTCATCCATATTGCATACCTCATGAAACATTATAGTAGAGGTTAAAATGTACTGGACAGGAGATAATCGGTATAAGATGAGAACACACTCACACCTTTGGGATTTAGCAGCTTTAACAACCCCTTTATACCTACCCACTTGTTAAGGTCAAAACTTCATATATTCTATCATTAGAAGATTAATGCGTCATCTACAACTCTTAATTTTCTCCCTGCTGAAGACTATAGATGAAGAGGTCAACAAGAAAGAGGCTTCACTCGACCCTGCGGACAACTACTCTTGGGAGGACCCACATGCAGAGGTAGAACGAGACCCGATGTGGCAGAATAGATTGCAGTGACTGGTAGAACCTGCAGAGATTTTGCTATATTGTGGTATAGTTTGCATGGCATATTATATTACAAATTTCTCAAATATCATTGTTGTATTTAACTTTTTAAATCTTTGGTTTTAACTCGAGTGTTACATAAAATTTGGTAGCTATTCAAGCTACTCCAGCTCTACCATGTAAGGAGGGTCAAAGCACTCTCAGGGTGGGCCAGACAGTTGAGGCAGTGATTGACAATGCGAGCCTAATAACTTATATTTTAATTTACATCCATTGCTGTCCACTTAAACAGATTGAGTAAGAAAATGAGATGAAGTAGCATTAATTTGTGAAGTATTTAATGTTCTGGATTATTCCAAACTAGGCATTTCTGTGAAGTGTTCTTCTCTCTGTGCAGATGTGCTCTCCTGTGCAGCTGCGTCAGCAGACTGCAGAACTGTATGCAACCATTGATGAAGTCCTCGAGGACTCGATCCAAAGAGTGAGCTGTCACCAAAACACACTCTGCTCAAAGCTGACCTAAACAATAATCCATTTATGCACCAATTTTCATGTTTTAATCCATTTTTCCAGCATCAATCAGAGCATGTGAACAAAGCCAATGTGAAGTCTTTGGCAGCAGAGGCATCAAGGGTATGTAACTGACACTGGGGGTGGACTGGGGGATGATTGACACTGGGAATTATTTCATCTTTGATCTTGATTAGTCACAATGGCATTACATTCAGTCAGAACATAAAATATAGTGCTTTTCTAGGAATAAAATATTTCTTGTTTGTGTCTATAACAGTGTAACTGTCTTCACCCAGACTAAAACATTGCCATGACTGAACTATGAAACCTATTTTCTCACCCTGGAGAAAAAAAAAAAATAAAAAAAAATAAATCAATAGAATAGATTGTCATATAGATTTTTATTTTGTAAGAGCTACAATTTCCTGATTATTTTCAAAGAAGACCTGTTAGCAAAATGAAGAATTCAGTCCTCCACTCTGATCAATCTGAGCCCTGCTGTTCAAACCCAGCTTGCCATTTTGATTATGTTCACTGTACTTGCTTTGAAACATGTGCTTTTTCAGCTGCCGAGAGCTTTCTTAACTCATTCTTTTCCCTTTATTCTGAACTTCTGAAGCCACAGACGTCATCACCATCTCCAAAAATATTGGGACGGGAAACAAGATATGTACGTTTTCCCATTCATCTTTGATCTCTCTACATATTTTGTATCATACTGAGAAGGCAAATCTGAGAAATCATTCATTATAAAATCTAACAGAGCATTAGTTCTGGAAATATTCTTATTTTGAAGTATTTCATGTTGAAATGCCATCTCAGTGCTCTAGAAATATTGCTAACACTTTGTAAGAAATTAACTAATTTGTAAGGGAATTAATTATTATTATTTCATTCAGGTTTTGAGAGGACTCGAATCGGAAAATTCGAAGTCAACCTGATTAGAACTGATTTCAAATTTTAATAGTTTACACCTTATCAACGGTCGTCCAGTGAGACGTTAATGTATTCCCTCGTTCATTTGTGTGATGTTCGCAAATGCCTTACAACTTTGATAACGTACATTTTTTCAGTGCCAATTCTATTAGTCAAACTATTTTTGTATACCAGTGAATATAAGCATGCAAGCCAATCTAGAGCCCAGATTTGACATTTTACACCTAGATTTTAGAAAGAAGTATAGAAAACTGATTGATTGCACAGTCTTTGATGTCAACAAGAAATTATATGGAAAGCGTTTTCTCCTTTTTATTTTGCAGTATTTATTATGCACAATTATATGGTTGCATTTTGGGGTTTCAACCCACCAGTCTAGAAATTTCATTAACACTCAAAAACTTCTGTAGCCTTCAGATTCAATCCCATTATCCAACCTACAGCATATGCTCTAGCACTGCACTAGAATTATAACTCAATTATAAATTGGGCGCTTTTACTATTGCTAGGATCTTCCAGCTGTCACGGTGTAGTGCAGGAGTGAATGCACGAAGCAGAAGAATAAGGAGAAACAGTCTTTAATAATCCACATGGGGTAATCCATCACAGGAGGGTAGCGCAAACACATATCCATAGACGAGACCGGACAAACAAACACTGAACAGAATGCAACTTATATGGGGAACGTAAATGAGGATAATGATTAGACACACCTGAACATAATGACACAATCAACAGGAGACAGAAACTAGGTCACACAGAGCATATGGGGAATGAAAAACACAACAAAACGTCCGTAACTGTGACACCAGCCATGTTTAATTCTTGTTTTTACAATAAGGCTACATAAGGTGGCTTGTGTGAGGTTGCAGGTTTTCTGACCTTTACTGAGGTATTCACTTTATAATAATGGTATTTTACAGCATGTTTACATTCTGAGTGCAACATTTCATCTCGCCTGGACAATTGGAGAAAATTTTCTTGTCATACACAAATTACAGGATTTTGAAGAATCAGTTTGTTCCTGTTGTTCCACAGGTTTTGGCAACTAGATTACAGACATAGAGGAGTCCATAGCTGAATAATATGATATGAAATCAATAATAATAATCACTTCAAATAATATTATAACAATTAAGAGGATATTGTGGAAGCACTTTTTTCAAAATTATTTCATTCATGTCCAGAGTGTTCCTAAGCTTAATCAACAATCTATATCATGTCAAAAGTAAAATAATGTTGAATATACACATTTCTATTTATTTTGTCCCCCTAGGCAAGCTCTCCTTTTCAACCCTCTGTAACTACTGAAAAGTCACTGGTAAGCAGTTGTTTTTTTATTTAAATGAATTTGAGGTTCATATTTATTTGCATTGAAAATAAACCACCGTATTTGCTACATTACATCATTCAGTAGACATGGAGTGATGATTCTGTAAAAGTATTGGGGAATAATGAAGATGTTGGCTCTGTTCCTGATGAGCTGCCTGAGTAGGTAACATTTGAAGTGTCATGCACTTCTGACATAAAGGCTGATCTAGACAGAATAAATGCAGCACAATTACTCTACGATACCTGCTGTGGCCAAATCCTAAGGCAGCATGTATTCTTCATGGAAAAAGTGAAAGAAAAAAAATCAAGATGCAGTATGAAACAGGGAATGTTTGTTATAAATGTAATAAATTCCGTATCCTAAAATATCTATAAAATAGTTACATCTAATTAAAGTTTTTTTTTTCAATTGTTTGTACATGCATTTGCTGAATCTTTGGCCCATTGCCTCAAAACACTATCACAACACAAACACAAACACAATATGCAAGAAAAAAAAAACTGCAAATCTCTGGCAAAAGCAAACACTGCATTTTATCTCTCTCCAAAATGTTTTTTGCACCAAAAATGTCACACACAGACACATCATATGAAAAGCTCTGTTTACCAGCCAACAACACACTGATGTGCTCAACACAAAACACTATTAGGCCAATAGATCAGTAGGCTTATGCCTTTTGCATTATGTATGTTCACTTCCATGTAGTCTTTTTCAATTGCTAACATGCATTGATCAATACTGAAGCCACTTTTTTTCAAAAATCTTCATACAGTCTGCATTACAAACATGAATCTTGACCAAACAGTTAATTTCACTTCCAAAACTTGCTCAAACTACCAAAACACTCCATACATATAAGCCTGTTGTTCACCCATAACACTGGCAACAATTCTCTCTCAGAAAGCACACATACTCTAAAAAATGCTGGATTATTTTTTCTACCCAGCTACTGGGTTGAGCCTGTTGGGTTGTTTTTTTCCAGTGCTGGGTAGTTTTTGTGTTACCCAGCCGTTGGGTTAGTGGTTGGGTCAATCTCACTGACTGCTGAAACTATACACCCCTCCCGCTCCCTCCAGCGAAACAACCCAGTGCGGGGTTACTTCAAACCAGCTGTTGGGTTACCTTCAGAGAGAGCGATTCTCCGTGGTGCACTTCTTCCGTGAAATAAAGGTTTCTATACATTTTATTCCATCTATAAAATCTTTACTGTGCTGTAAATTATATTATTTTACACAACGCAAAATACAGGGACGAGAGGTCAGTCAGCTAAATGCGTCAGCAGCGGTCATTTCGCATGACGGAAATGCCTTTTGCCTTGCATAACATAAACTGATTTTATTCGTTATAATACTGAATTTAATTTATTTTTATGTGAAAATATGTTCTCTAATCTCAGTACTGTTTGTTTATGGGCAGGTTATGAAGTCAGTCATGGCAACTTTCAGTTACGAGTGAAACGCCAGGCGGTCGTCTGGTTCGCAATTCCCCTGCTGAACAGCAGCCCATCACCGGCTCAGATTCCGGCGGCATGAGAATCAGCACTATTGTGGTTAAAAGGGATAATAGAGAACGGTTAAATACACTTTAATTAAAAAGTTACTTTAATTTTTTGTTTAAAGATGCTTGTTAAACAAGTGTAAATTTATGTAATATTGTATGTAAATGTATGTAAACCAGCAATATAGTAATTCTTACACAATAGTTGAGTTAATAATAAAACAACCCAGCATGTTGTTTAAAAACATTTAACCCAACCAGCTGGGTCAAAATAACCCAGCATGTGTTCTCTACAATACAGGTGCATCTCAATAAATTGGAATGTCGTGGAAAAGTTCATTTATTTCAGTAATTCAACTCAAACTGTGAAACTCGTGTATTAAATAAATTCAGTGCACAGAGACTGAAGTAGTTTAAGTCTTTGGTTCTTTTAATTGTGATGATTTTGGCTCACATTTAACACAACATTCTAATTTATTGAGATGCACCTGTATTTACTCAGCGCTGGGTTGCCAAATAACCCAGCAATGGTTGATTTTAACCCAGCATTTTTTAGAGTGTAAACACTCATAGCACACTGCCCTAAAAAAACATTAACAGCACAAATAATTATGGTAAATGATGAACTTTTATCTTTGAAGTTTAAATTATTTTTCACATAAATCTGTATGTCATATAATATGAACATAGAATATGAATAACACCATTTCTTTTATTGATTTTACTATAGACATGTAATGAAAATGAATCAGATTAATGCTGTTTGTTGTTTCTATATCTTCTTTGCATATAGTAATTTAATTGTTAAAAAAATAAATAAAAAGCTGAAACAAGCCTACTGTTTTTCGAATACTATGAATTTGGACATGCTACTCTAATTGTCATAATGAACTTCGTCTGGAGCGTCTGGATGCCACTCTTCTCTCTGTCTCTGAGTTTATCGGCGTGATCATTACTATTTAATTTTATTGTAAATATTCTGCTAAAATTTTCTCTAAAGTTCGTGTAATTACTGCAGAAATGCAGTAATGCGTCATTCATCATTCATTTTTTAACAGTTTTGAAAGCAATGTGTTCGCATTAAAAATGTGCTGCAAATATACAGTACAGTGTTTTATAAGTGATTGAATGACAAGGGTTCATGGATATTGATGATAATGATAATGATAATGACTCACATTTTGGCTCACAGGTTTCTGTATTGCTGAATGTATGAATTGCTTTAATAACTTGACTTCAGCCTTGACCAATGCATGGTAGCAAAAAAACAAACAAACAAAAACAATACATACAATTAAAAAAAACAGCTGTAGGACAGCTTTAAATTAAAGCTGCTTTGAAATCTACCTGTCCTTAAACTAAGTTGGGGCGTTTTGTAAATTGAATCTGTGATTTGTTAATTTGTTAAGTCCTTAACCTTTATTTAACTGACAACACTACAAAGAAAAGATTTCCAATTTGTTTTTTAATTTAATATTAAAAACAGAAAAATAAGAAAATGGTAAAAAATAAAAATAAAAATAATTATGCTTGATTTTTCGTTTTCACGTTCAGGGCTAGAAAATGAAGAAACGGCTTGAATATTCGATCTCTGCATATAGGCGGGAATGAAACGCCCCTTTCTGCTGATTGGTCAACCAAACTTTAAACCGTACCGTCATCAGTTTTTCCGCAGTTCTGCACAACAGAATAACAGTCCTTCGCTGCTACATTTGTGTGGATTCTTAACGTGTTTATTGCAACTATATTTCATCACGTTCTCATCAAACAACCAGACTAATGAATGGCTAACGAATAGCCCATACCAGGGCAGAGTCTAGACAGTAGGGATGTGCATCTCCATAATGAGGCCGATGCGATACGCATCTCAGTGCATAGCCAACGATACAAAACATTAAAGATACATATGAAGCAGCTACCGATGCGATGCGATACGATTGATTCACCCCTATTACGATGCAGTGCAATCCAATTTCAGTTCAATTCGATTCAACACAATGCGATTCGATGCAATGGAAAAAATTTGATCACTTCTAATGCCTCGAGGCCTCTTTCATAAAACATGTTTACCAAATAAGCCAGGCTTATTTCAGTTAGTCTGACTCATTGTCGAATGATTTGGTTCCATAAAGCAAATTTAACATAGGCCTAGATCAAGCTCTGACTCTCTCACATACTATTATTTGACCTTTTTTTTTTACAGTTTCTAGCCATGTAGCCTTTCTCTCTGGTTTTATTACAGCTGTACCTTTTATAGTTAGCTATTTTAGCAAAATGTATATTTTACTCAGAATTATTGTGCTACTATCTGATTGCGCTCCTTCTGTTTAGTGCGCATACGCGCAGCAGCGCTCGTTCACTCGTGTAAGCCTCGCCCACTCCTGACAGCAAAATGGATATATTTGCCTGACTTTCTGACATTTACAGATGAAAAATATACCTGTGACATGTCAGTTATGCACTGAGGAAAACACAAACAATACTACAGCGAGAATAAAAGTTATGCCTTCTTTCTTTGCATGAACATTTGGGCGGCGTTATGCAAATCTTCCCACATCATGACATAGACATGTGGGGGCGTGTTAGAACGAGCCGTTTTAGGTAGGTGTGGTTGACTCTTAACTTTATAAAGAATATCTCTTTGGATTTGAGACTTTAGTCTTTGCAACTTTACAGATCTTCTTCATGCACCAAGAGCTTGTATCACTTCAAAGAGAAAGGAAAAATTGAAATCGCATCATATGACACCTTTAAGGTAAAATGATGCGTCCTGTATCAAATCAATACGGGACACGATTTGTCCCGTATTTTACAAAGGCCAACAAGCTGAATCAACAAATAAGTATTTTGCACCGTTTATAATGCTAATAGCAATTATAATTAAATCAATTTCATAAGAAGTTAGAGAAGCTCATCTTGGCGTCTTTGTTTCCATGGCAATGACGGAGTCTCCAGAACGCGCGCCGTTAAAGCCCTTTCACGGGAGAGCAGCATGCGCTAAACCTGCGCGGTTTAAAACATCGAGGAGCTCACGTTCGCCCTTTGAACACAAGACTCTCCAGATGTAGAGCTGAATGGGAAAGTTATCAATGGGTCTGTCCAGCAACTAATGATGAACGCGCAGTTTGCAGAGAAGCATTTGCTCACGGTGGACTGTCTGACTTAACCCTTGTGCGGTCTTCGGTCATATCTGACCGGAGAATTTTACATTTAGAATTTTTTTAAATCATAGCTTCACCAGAATGGTACAAAACTTGGTGACTTTTATGGCACTTGGTATGTGAAAAAAATAAATAAAAAGATTTCGAAAAAGCTAAGTGGTTGTAAAAAAAAAAAAAAATCACACTCGTGGACCATAGGAAATGAATGGGAAATGGGGAAAAAAAATCCAAAATACGGAACATTTGTATGTGTACAATCTACAAATCCCCCACAATGCAGAAAAAAATATCTAAAACATCAAGAGTGTAAAACGGATGCATCCACTCATACACACTTACTTACCCACACTCCCAGACACACACATACAGAATTATACATACTCAAATGAATTGGTATAAATCAGCTAAGTATTTTAATTTTAAATACTGCATTAATTGAAATTTTCTTTTTTTAAATAAGGAAAACACTTTTTGTACTATTTTCAATGGGAAAAATGTATCATAATTATTGCATAAATATTAATTAGTACAATGAAATTCTCTCAAAATACAACAAAAAAAAAATACAAATTTTACTGAACAAAAATATATTAGACTGATTTTACTGAAGAAAAAAAAAGTTACATTTCAGGTGTCCGGTCACTTTTGACCGCCAAGACCATGAGTGTGACTCCAAAATGAGGAGCGCACAAGGGTTAAAGGGATAGTTCACCCAAAAATGAAAATGTTGTCATCGTTTACACTCCCACAACTTGTTCCAAACCTGTAATAATTTCTTTCTTCTGTTGATCATAAAAGAAAATACCTTGAAGAATGTGGGTAACCAAACAGTTTCTGGTCCCCAATGTCTCTGATAGCATTTTTCCTGGTCACTTTTGACCGCCAAGACCATGAGTGTGACTCCAAAATGAGGAGCGCACAAGGGTTAAAGGGATAGTTCACCCAAAAATGAAAATGTTGTCATCGTTTACACTCCCACAACTTGTTCCAAACCTGTAATAATTTCTTTCTTCTGTTGAACATAAAAGAAAATACCTTGAAGAATGTGGGTAACCAAACAGTTTCTGGTCCCCAATGACTCTGATAGCATTTTTCCTCTACTATGGAAGTTACTGGGGACCAGCAGCTGTTTAGTTACCCACATTCTTTAAAGTATCTTCTTTTGTGTTCAACAGAAGAAAGAACTTTCAGGTTTAGAACAACCTGGGTAAATTATGACTGAATTTTAATTTTTGGGTGAACCGTACCTTTAAAGTGACAGACACATCTGTGCTTCCAAACGCATAACCCTATTGTTTTATTAAAATTTGTGTAGTCTGTTAGAGCTTGATAGACATAATTATTATATTTTTTAGACATTATTAGACAGAATAATTAATAGATTATAATTAATGTTAGACCCTATTTATTAATTTATAATTTATATTAATCATATACATAATAAATAAGCATACATGTCATATACATTTTGACATTTTAAATGCCCTTGCTGGGGATGTTCGTGAATGGGTGTCCCCTATTTTGGCTTGCTGAAGGTGGCAACCCTATTTACAGATGAAAAATATACATATATATATATACATATACATATATAAACAGCGCTGTTTGCCATGGTGGATCGATTTGATCCATGATCGACATTACGGGCTGTTTAAGAATAAGCGTGCACAAATTAGTGAGATTGCGTGAACTTAAATAATTGTTTATGGAACCTCTTTAGCCCCGATTGTTTTGTTAGGTTATTCCAAGAAAGGTTTTGGACTTTAATCCCTGCTTTTCTTAGCGTCTTTTATGAAACAGGCCTCTGGTCTCCACATAGTGTTGTGATTCGTCAGATTCACGCAGCAGCAGTGGTGATGAGAGCTAGAACATGCTTGAGAAACAGCTTAGAGAGGAGAAATCAATCTACATATAAAATATTGGTCACAGATTTTTGGTCACTTTATGAATAATAAAAATATAGCGCATCCACTAGTATTTATATATAAATAAATCAGTTTTTACCGATGCAAACATGTTAGAAACGATGCATCGTGATACAAATGCCAACTTGTAGCCGATGCACACTTTTTAAATCGATCCATTGCATCGTTAACTTTTATGCAGATGAATCGGCATAATCTTCCCATCCCTACAGGGCTTACTTCTGTGCAGGCATAAACTAGGCAACCTGTGCGAGAAATATTAGTTTATCTAAATATGACTTTACTTCGCATCTGCTCCCCAAGCTACCCCCTAGCCTAGATCTTTGGCACATCACCTGTTTTATTGAGCTGACATATCAAAGTCTGTGTGGCAAAGCAGTGCGACCACTGATTAGTAACAGAGAATTATATAGATCAGTGTGCGGAGCCAAAGCATTTTGCACTGTAGTGGAGCGCAGACCATCGATTTATAGTGTAAATACACAGCAGCCTATACAGTAAGCCCTGTATAGGCTCTGCCCCGGTACGGGCTATTCGTTAGGGTCCGTGTAACTCTAAACAATTCAATTTTCAGACCATGTGGTGCAAATGCAAAAATAAAACAAATGAAAGCAAACATTCGTTTTTTTTTTTTTTCTTTCCCCAGTTACTTCATAAATTAATAATTGACATTTTCTCGCCTTTTTTTTCAATTTTGCTTATGCTAAATTGTGACTTAAGAAATTATCAGTTCTATTTGTAGCCGCAGACTGTGTCCCAAACACCTAACATGGCTTAATGTATCTAATGTATATATAATGTATTAATGTATATATATAATGTATTAATATATATATATATATATATATACAGGGATGGGCAGTATTTATGATACATGTATTTCAAATACAAAATAGTATTTTGTAATTTGTATTTGATAGGGTTGATGAAAATGGCTTCGTATTTTGTATCAAAATACTTTAGTGTTTTGTATTTTTGTAGTTTTAAAATACTGTAAAATACTTTGTAAGAAGTCTACATGATGACATCATAAAAATGCGGCCTCTGATGGGTGCCTACCTCTATGGTGCATACTCAATAGGCTGTTTGCCCAGACTTGTTGAGATCAGAACAGAAAATTGATGCATAGGAAGAAGTTGGTCAAGGTAGCTAAGAAACGTGCAGGCTGCCAGCTTTCCATCAATTTTTTTTGCATAAATTGCTATATTTTTTTTAACAGTTCATGTTAAGTTTGTGTTCGTTTTAGTAGCCAGGGCTAAATAGTTTACCAATTTACATAATGTTGTTGAAAACTATTATACCGAGCAGCAGCCCCACAATTAACGTTAGCTTGCTACTTTCAGCCTATGTTAAGTTCGTCGGTTGTACACGAAAAAAATTATAATACAGCGTTTCAGTGTTGTACAACATTACAGTTTAATGCAACGATATTGGTGTGATGGTCTAAACTTGCGTGGAGCAGCAGCATTTACTGTGAGCCACTCTGAGACACGGATATGACCGCGTGTGAAAGAGCATAGCAGAGCTGCACACCGCAGCGTGTGTGTATTGTAAAACCTGTTTCACACCGCACCGCACATCGGCGTGAATGTTAACGAAAGACGCCTGATACACCGCACGCTGCAGCAGAGCAGCAGTGCGCATTTTTTTCCCGGTGTGCATGTTAACGAATGAGTGCTTTTACACCGGACGCTACAGCAGCTCGGCAGCGGTTTTGGCGTGGAGTCTATTTTTTGCTTTGCTGCTCAGCAGCTCGAGCTTAAAGCGCCAGTACAAGGTTGAAGGACAATTTGACAAAAAAATTGAGTTGACACAAAAAAGTATATATTGCACAGAATAAGCATATACTCGTAAAATCCTTTAGGAGATCTCAATTGCAGTCAGTTTCGTTCCTTTGCGAGATCTCAATGAGCGCATTTACATGCAAGTTCTTAAACCGATTATGCTTAATAAGCCGAAAACGCACTTGGTCATATAAACGCGGTAACCCGTTTTCTTTTATCGGAGTAAGGTCATAAACAGCGTGAGCATAAACCGGTAGCAACAGGTAGTTTTTTGCCTCTTACTCCGATTTCGTATGGCATGTAAATGCAATAAGCCACTTTCTGTCGGCTTATTGAAGTGCGCATGTGTGATACGTGTGATACGCGCATCGTTAGTGCAGATTTATTGAGCTGACATATCAGAGTCTGTGTGACAAAGCAGCGCAAGCAGCGCATAGTAACAGAGAATTATATAGATCAGTGTGCGGAGCCAAAGCATTTTGCACTGTAGTGGAGCGCAGACCATCGATTTATAGTGTAAATACACAGCAGCCTATACAGTAAGCCCTGTATAGGCTCTGCCCCGGTACGGGCTATTCGTTAGGGTCCGTGTAACTCTAAACAATTCAATTTTCAGACCATGTGGTAGTTTTTTGCCTCTTACTCCGATTTCGCATGGCATGTAAACGCAATAAGCCGCTTTCTGTCGGCTTATTGAAGTGCGCATGTGTGATACGTGACAGGAACGCACCGTTAGTGCAGATTTAAGCGCATCTAGACCGAGCAAACGTCTTGCAGTAAAGAAAGAAGGAAATATATCACAAAAGCAGACTTTTTCATGACTCAGAAAATGATGAAAATGTATTCCCATCTCGTGCAGCAGAAGTAAAAGTGGTTCAGTCACAATACTGCGTTTATAACTGCATAAGAGGATAATATATGAGCTGTAAGTTTCCTGACATGTTGCAAGTTGACATGTTGCAAGCTTAATTTAACATCACAACTGACAAAGGTATGGAATACTTGGAGTCAGGTATTGAAATTTTTTTTTTTTTGACGTCACTACAGGGAAATAACCTGATTTATTAATGAAGTCATGTAAACGCAGCTTACTTGCGTTGTCAGGTTACTGATGTGCATGTAAACGGGGAAAACTGGTTATTTTAATAAGCTGATATTTGTGAGTTATCAGCTTACTGGTGTGCATGTAAACATGCTCAATGTGTGAAAGATTGTGTATTTCAGTTCAGATGCATTTACTAGGCTACATTGTGACTGTGCCTCAGATGCAATCAACAGAAACTGTAAAGGTGTGAACCAACTGGTCCATACAATAGGTTGTTTGCACATGATGTCACTGATGACGTGCGAAATGCAGCTGGAGGGCAGGAAGTGATTTTTCTCTCCGTAGGAATCAATAGCAGAAACTCCAAATGCCAGTGTTTTGCGTTGTTTATGGATGCTTAAATTGGCCAAACCGAGAAACCACAAGGAGCTTTTATCGTGTACGAAACTGTGTGTTTTGGCGTCGAGTCTATTTTTTGCTGTGCTGCTCAGCAGCTCGAGCTTAAAGCGCCAGTACAAGGTTGAAGGACAATTTGACAAAAAAATGTAGTTGACACAAAAAAGTATATATTGTACAGAATAAGCATATACTCGTAAAATACTTTAGGAGATCTCAGTTGTAGTCAGTTTCGTTCCTTTGCGAGATCTCAATGAGCGCATTTACATGCACGTTCTTCAGCCGATTATGCTTAATAAGCCGAAAACGCACTTGGTCATATAAACGCGGTAACCCGTTTTCTTTTATCGGAGTAAGGTCATAAACAGCGTGAGCATAAACCGGTAGCAACAGGTAGTTTTTTGCCTCTTACTCCGATTTCGTATGGCATGTAAATGCAATAAGCCACTTTCTGTCGGCTTATTGAAGTGCGCATGTGTGATACGTGACAGGAACGCATCGTTAGTGCAGATTTATTGAGCTGACATATCAGAGTCTGTGTGACAAAGCAGCGCAACCACTGATTAGTAACAGAGAATTATATAGATCAGTGTGCGGAGCCAAAGCATTTTGCACTGTAGTGGAGCGCAGACCATCGATTTATAGTGTAAATACACAGCAGCCTATACAGTAAGCCCTGTATAGGCTCTGCCCCGGTACGGGCTATTCGTTAGGGTCCGTGTAACTCTAAACAATTCAATTTTCAGACCATGTGGTAGTTTTTTGCCTCTTACTCCGATTTCGCATGGCATGTAAACGCAATAAGCCGCTTTCTGTCGGCTTATTGAAGTGCGCATGTGTGATACGTGACAGGAACGCACCGTTAGTGCAGATTTAAGCGCATCTAGACCGAGCAAACGTCTTGCAGTAAAGAAAGAAGGAAATATATCACAAAAGCAGACTTTTTCATGACTCAGAAAATGATGAAAATGTATTCCCATCTCGTGCAGCAGAAGTAAAAGTGGTTCAGTCACAATACTGCGTTTATAACTGCATAAGAGGATAATATATGAGCTGTAAGTTTCCTGACATGTTGCAAGTTGACATGTTGCAAGCTTAATTTAACATCACAACTGACAAAGGTATGGAATACTTGGAGTCAGGTATTGAAATTTTTTTTTTTTTGACGTCACTACAGGGAAATAACCTGATTTATTAATGAAGTCATGTAAACGCAGCTTACTTGCGTTGTCAGGTTACTGATGTGCATGTAAATGGGGAAAACTGCTTATTTTAATAATCTGATATTTGTGAGTTATCAGCTTACTGGTGTGCATGTAAACGTGCTCATTGACTGTCAAAAGGAGGGATTTGACATCTTTGGAGCAGTATCCCCAGTATCCCCAAGCACCTTTTTTGTGAGGTTTAACATGATCATCCCATCCTCAGCTCCAGTAGAGCGTTTATTTTCCTTTGCTGGACTGATCAACCGGCCCCATCGACGATGCCTAAATGCTACACTTTTTGAAAAACTTGTGCTTAAAGGCATCAGTAGCTCAAGAGACCTCTGCAATGTAGTCCAAAGGCTACACACACACTCATTCAATACACTCCCTCACACACACACACACACACACACACACACACACACAAACTTACTTTCTCACCCACATTCACACATAAGTTTGACTGTTTCTGTTAGAACGTTTCAAATGTTTTGGAATACCTGCTCTGTAGTATTCTCTTTTGGATTATAAGTAAAT
>NW_015552560.1:602836-603076 GCF_001515605.1 Sinocyclocheilus anshuiensis
CACCCCCACACACACACACACACACACACACACACACACACACACACAAAAACGTGCTTTATCACCCACATTCACACATAAGTTTGACTGTTTCTGTTAGAACGTTTCAAATGTTTTGGAATGCCTGTGTAAGGATCCACCCGCCAGCCCAAAAAGCGGAATCAAGCGGCCTGTTCGAAGGTTTAATGCATATTCGGTCTTTTACTTGCGCTTCTGAATTTATCAGGATTTAGTTTAAAT
>NW_015552560.1:603387-604105 GCF_001515605.1 Sinocyclocheilus anshuiensis
CCCCCTGACTGATTTGCAACTTTCCCTTAAATACTACCAGAACAAAGACAAAGAAATCTTTAAATCAGTTGTAAAAACATAAAAGACCTTTTGTTTGTTAGTTTCTGTGATCCAGGGTCACACCCGGCTGGAAACATTCTCACAGACCCCTAAAGGGGGACACACCCCCTCCTCAGCAGAACATAATTCTACAAAGGTTTTAAATCTTTCTCACAATATAAATGACTACTTTGAAATTGAAACCAATTTACCAATCGCACAAAGACCTTTAAAATGACACTAAACATGAAGGGGAAAAAACAACAGGTTCACAAGATACATTATATGTGGGATATGAATATTCTTAATGGACTTTGAGTGAAACCTTTTGGGGGAAAAGAGGGAGAGGCAGAGCGGGCAGGGGGAGAAGGGGGTCGTAAATGGGCGAGGAGAGAGGTGTTGTTTGCTCTCTTTGAAGATTTCTTCTCCAGATAAGTTTTATTGTTTTATTGCATGGCATATATGTCAGATTTATTTGCATGACTCGGGCAGAGAAAAGCTGTTTCTATCAAACACTGTTTACTTAATCATCTGAGTCAGTGCAGTGGTGAAGGGATAGATCAAATAGGCCAATTGATGGAAGGTTTGCGAAAAATTTCATGCTCCCTTGTAAAAGTATTTTTTAGTATTTTTTAAATACAAAAATACAGTAGTTTATTTTGATACATGGTGTGGCTGC
>NW_015552561.1:0-22623 GCF_001515605.1 Sinocyclocheilus anshuiensis
TGATCATTGCAGCTCTTTCACTTTCAATGTTGTTCTTTTCCTTTTTCATTTCACTTTGTTGTTTATGAATCTCTTTTTGTAGTTGCTCTAGTTCATCTTGTCTCAGTCTTATTTTCTCTTTCTCATTTTCAAGATCATCAGTTTGTTTGGAGATGTTCAATTTAATTTGCTTAAGGTTGTTTTTCTCTCTTTGTAGATCTGCCATTGAAGACTCACTTGCAACTTTCATTTCATCCAGAATCTCATGTTTTCTCTTTGTATGTTCATCAAGATGAACAATATCTTCTTTCTCTCTCTTAAGTTCTTCAGCCATTTTTTCCAAACTGTGTCTCTCATTTTGTGTTTCTTCTTTGAGCTTTCGGATATCATCAGCTTCTCTTTGCAGCTCAATCTTCATCTGTTCTAACTTGTTCTTCTCATCTTCAATCACTTGTTTCTGAAGTGTCATCATCTTTAGGTCTTCAGTCAGATATTTTCTGCTTTGGTTAACATCATCGTTTTCTTTATTAATTTGCCATTTTTGTTCTTCCATTTCTTGTTTTTCTTTATCTAGTTGTCTTCTTTCATTCCTAATTTTTTCCATCATGTCACTCACTTCTGTCTGATGTTTGTCTAACTCAGATTGTCTCAGATCAAGCTGACTTCTGTCTTTTATTATAATGTTTCTGTCATTGTCTAGTTCCTGTTTCTGATTATAAATTTCCGTTTTCAGTTGTTCGAGTTCATGTTGTTTTTGTCTTATTTGTTCTTCTTGATTTTTAATATCATGTGTTTGCCTTGTGATGGTCTCCTTCATCTCCTTTAGGGAGGCTCTCTCTTTCTGTGTCTCTGCCAGTATGATTCCTTGCTTTTCTGCTTGCTCTGCAAATTGCTTTTCAAGATCTTCTTTGATTTTCTCAAATTCATGTTTAGTTTTCTCAAGATCATGTTTTTCCTTCTCAAGCATGCCTCTTGCAGATTGAATGGCTTTAGTTTTCACTTCAATGTCTGTGTTCATTTCATCCAAGACAATGCCTTTTCTTTTTGTCTCCTCAGTGAGATTGTCGATTTCTTCTCTCTCTTTCTGGAGTTGAGCTGTCATTTCCTCCAGTTTTTGTCTTTCCTGTTGTGTTTCTAGTCTGATCTTCTCAATCTCTTGTGTTTCTCGTTGCAGGTCAGTTTTGATCTGTTTTATCATTTCCTTCTCATTCTCCAAAGCTTCTCTCTCAAGTTTCAGACTCTCTGAATCTCTGCCTACATTAACCAGTTTTTGTTGCAGAATTTCCATGTCTCTCTTCAGCAGTTGTCTACCATTTTCCAACATTTCCTTTTCAGTCAATATCTCCTTCATCTGAAGCTCAACATCTTCAGACTTCTTTCTCAGCTCAATCATCATATCCTGTTTTTCCCTGATCATACTTCTTTCTCAGCTCAGTCATCATGTCCTGTTTTTCCCTGATCTCTTTTTGCAGATTTTCTAATTTGGACTCGTGTAATACTTTCATTTCATCCAGAATCTCATTCTTTCTCTTTGTATCTTCAGCAAGATGAACAATACCTTCTTTCTCCTTCTGAAGTTGTTCAGCCATCTTTTCCAAACTCTGTCTCTCATTTTGTGTTTCTTCTTTTAGCCTTCTCATATCTTCAGTTTGTCTTTGCATCTGTTCTAAATCATCCGTCTCATCTCGAATAGCTTTTTTATGATATTGAAGTTTCTTTATCTCTCTGTCTAGGGCTGCTCTTTTTTCGTCTATGTCAGCATTGAATGTTTTCAACATTTGGGTCCTTTCCTCAATTAATTCTTTTTCATTATTCAGTTCTACCTTCAAGAGCTCCAGTTCAGTCTCCATTTGGTGTTTCTGTGCTAGAATTTCAGACTTCTCTTTCTCAATATAAGCCTTTTCTCCTGTTGTAAATTCCATGATTTCATTTACCTTTCTCTGTTTTTGATCTATTTCAGTTTTCTTCTTTTCAATTCTGTCTTTTTCCATTGTGAGAGCTTTTCGTGTGGCTTCCATTTCATCTTGCTGCATATAAATCAGAGCTTGGAGGTGTTCAAGTTCAGTCTCTCTCAGTCTCATTTGTTGTCTCTCATTTGCGATGTTGTCCTGTTGCTCTGAAATACTATCTCTCAGTAGAAGAAGCATGTCTTTTTCTTTCTGTATCTCTGCTAGTGTGATCTTGTTCTTTTCTCTTTCTTCAACGAGCTGGGTTTCAAGATCCTCCTTCGCTCTTGCTATATCTGTCACAGTTTTCTTCAGCTCAAGTAGAGCCCTTTCCTGCATCTGTTTATTAGACTCATTTGCTTTCCTTTGCAATTCAGTTTCCTGATGCATATTTTCTAGTGTCACTTTTTTCCTGTCAAGTTCCTCTGCTAGACTCTCAACATTATCTCTATCTTTCTTAAGTTGGGTTGTTGCTTCCTTTAGCTTCTGTCTTTCATTTTGTGTCTCTACTTTAATCTTTTCAATGTCTTCAGCTTCTCTTTTTAGATCTGATTTTATCTGCTCAATCCTGTCTTTCTCATCCTCAATCATTTGTTTCTGAAGCTTAATATTCTCCAACTCTTTCACTACATCAAGCTTTGTTTGTTCCAAAGTATCCATGTCTGTTTTTATGCTTTTCCTGCAGTTGTCAATTCCTTCCTTTACATCACACATCTCCTTTCTGAGCAGCTCTAACTTTTCACTCTCCATTTTTAGTTCTTGCCTCAAATTTACCTCCATATGTTGTTTTTGATTCATAAATTCTGCCTTTTCTCTCTCAATATCATCCCTCTCCTTTTTAACCTGTTCTTTGGTTTCATCTGTCTCTTTTTTCTGTTTATCTATTTGAGCTTTAATGTCTTTCAGCCCACTCTTCTCTAGTGCAATCATCACCTTCTGCTCATCTATCTCTGTTTGCTCTTTCTGAGTTTCCATTTTTAGACTTTGCAGCTCTGCTTGTTTGTATCTTGTTTGTTCAGTGTCCTTTTCTAGATCATCTCTCTGTTGTGATATGTTCATTCTTAACTGCTCAGGAATGTGTTTCTCTTTCTGTATCTCTGCCAATGTTACCTCATTTAGTCTTTTATGTGATTCAATTTGATTCTCAAGATCTTCTTTGGCTCTGGCTATCTCTGCTTTAGTTTTCTCCAGGTCAGACTTGTCCTTTTTAAGAGTGTCTCTATCAGATTCAATTGTTTGTTTTTGTTTTCTTAGATCTCCTTCCTCTGATCTTATCCTGGCAAAAGAAATCTCTATATCTTCCTTTTCGTTTTGAAGTTTGATCGTCATTTCCTCAGCCTTCTGCCTGCCATTTTCTATGTCTTGCCTTAGTTTAGCAATAATTTCCTTTTCTTGTTGGAGCTCATTTTTCATCTTATCAAATTCCTGCTTTTCTTTGCCAGTCAATTGTTTCTGGTAGTTTAAGGTCTCAAACTCCTTAGCTAAGATGGTTCTATTTTCTTTTATATCCTCTAGATCTTTGTTCAGTATTTGCCTGCTGTTTTCAATAGATTCTTTTTCGCGGAGAACTTCTTGTTTCATCAGCTCCACTGTTTCACTTTCCCTCTTCAGTTCTACTGCAATGCCATTCACTTTTTGTCTTTCTTCCATTACATTAGTCCTCTCTTTTTCAAGTCTGTCCATCACATTCTCTAATTCTCTCTTTTGCTTTTCCATTTCAGCCTGTCTTTCATTAAGCTGACTCTTTTCTTTCAAGATAACATCCTGAATATCTTCTATTTCTTTCTGTTGTGCATGAAGTTGTGATATACGTATATTCAGGTCATTTTCTTGGTGTCTCAAACTTTCCTTCACTGTTTTAATACCATGTTCCTCTTGTGAAATGTTCATCTTCATTTGATCAAGGGAATTTCTCTGCTTCTCCATCTCTGACCGATCAATATCATTAATTTTTCTCTTTTCAGCAAGATCATCGTTTGCTCTAGCTATCTCTCTTTTGCTTTTGTCCACTTCAAACTTCTGGTTTTCTAGTATATCTTTTTCAGTCTCAATGTCTTGCTTTTGTTTTTCTAGCTCAAGGCGCATCCTCTCCAGAGCTTCTTTTCTGTCATTTCCCTCATGTTGAATTTGAACTGCCATGTCTTTTATACTCTGCTTTTCAGCTACCACCTCTTTCTTTATTCTCTCAGTATTGTCAGCCTCTTTCTGAAGGTCAGCTCGTACCTGCTGTATCTCTTTCTCAAACGATTGCCTCTGAAACTGCAAGTTTTCAAATTCTTTGTGCAGTTTAGCTTTATTTTTCTCTATGTCTTCCTCATCCATTTCTAGTGATTTCATGCGGCTTTCAAATACTTCTTTTTGCTCAATTAAATATCTCTTTTGGAGCTCCACATTTTCATATTCCACCCTCAGTTCTTCTCTCAAATTCTCCATTTCCTGTCTCTCTTTCTCCAGATCTGTCGCGTCTCTATCTCTTGCAGTCTTAACGTATTCTATTTTTTCATGTACAACTGTCCATTGTTGATCTTGGTCAGCTTGCATCTGCTCAACTTGCATCTTTTCCATTCTTAAACTGCTCTTCAGCTCATCTATTTGTTTTTGTTTGTTTTCAATCTCTGCTTCTTTTTGTTTCAGTTCATTTTCTCTCCGTCTAAAATTTTCTTTATCACTTTCAACAATGCACCTTTGATTTGAGATGGTTTCACTCATCTGCGCAAGATTGTCTCTTTCTTTCTCTATCTCTGCCAGTATAATAATGTTCTGTTCTTTTTGCTGAGCAAATTCATCTTTGAGATCTCTGAGCTTAGACTTTTCCTGTTCTAGCACATCTCTCTCAGACTCGACATATCGCTTTTCTTTTTCAACCTCCATGCGCATCTCATCCAGAGCTTTTGACCTCTTTTCAATCTCTTCAACCAGACTATCAGTGTATTGTCTTTCTTTTTGAATTTTGGCTTCCATGTCTTTTACGTGTTGTATGCCATTTTGAACAGCTTGTCTTAAATTTTCAATGACACTGGCTTCTTTTTGCAGATCAGCCTTCATGCCCTTCAATATCTCAAATGCTTTTTCCTGCTTTTCTACATCAGCTTGCATTTTATCCAGGTCCTCTCTCTTTCTTTTTGTCTCCTCCGCAAGGCTCACAATGGCATCTCTCTCTTTCTGAAGTTGCACAGCAGTGTTTTTAAGCTTCTGTCTTTCAGCTAGTGTATCTTGTCTTAGCTTCTCAGTATCTTCAGCTACTCGTTGCAGCACAGATTCAGTCTGTTCCAACTTGCTTTTCTCTTCTGCAATACTTTGTCTTTGTAATTGTATCTCCTCTGCCTGACTACCCAAATTGATTTTCTTCTGCTCCAGATCTTCTATATCTCTGATTAAAGCTATTCTGCAGTCCTCAATAAGTCGCTTCTCATTTAGTACCTCTTTTTTCACAAGCTCCACAGTTTCTAGTTCTCTGTTTAATGCATCTGTCAAGTTGCTCTCCATCTGCTGCTTCTGTTCCATTATAGCCGCCCTTTCTCTGTCAAGATTGTCTTTTTCATTTTGTGTGAACTGCCTGATGTCTTCCACCTGTGTTAGCTTTTCGGCTATTTCATCTTGGCTTTTCTGAAGTTGACTTTTTTGCATTACAACTATATTCTGAATATCCTGCATGTATTTTTGTTGTCTGTTAAGATCAGCCTGCATTTGCTGCAGTTCATTTTCTCTTTTCTTTATTTCCTCCTCCTCATTCTCAAAATCATCTTTTTGCTGTAAAATGAGTTCATTTATTTTCTCAAGAGTGTCTCTCTCCTTTTTGATCTCCTTCAGTGTCAGCTCATTCTCCTCTCTCAGGTTCTCTAGATCTTTCTTTTCTCTGACTATTCCTGCTTGTATTTGTTGCATATCACACATTTTCTTTTCTAGTTCCTCCCTCTCTTGTTTAAGCTGCTCTGCCCATTTCTCCATGTTCTGTCTTTCTTTCTGCACATCCTGGTTTAACCTTTCAATATCACTAGACTCTTTTTGCAGCTCATATTTCATGTTCTGTAACATTCCCTTTTCATCCTCTATCCTTTTTCTCTGAGCTTCTATATTTTCCAGTTCTCTAGCAAAAGTGTATTTTAGGTGAGCCTCCATGGTTTGCTTTTGTTTTTCTATATCCTGTCGAATGTGATTTAGGACATCTCTCGCATTTTCTAATTCTGTTCTTATCATATTGTCTTTTTCTCTGCTTTCTGTAATCTTAGCCTGCAGGTCATCCCATCCTTTCTGTATTTCTAGCTTTGTCTTTTCCAGCTCATATTTTGTTCGTTCTAGCTCCTGTTTTCGCAGCTCTAATTGTAACTCTATGTCTGCTGTGTTTTTTGTTGCAGTTTGCAGTGCGGCTTCTTTGAGTGAAAATTCATCCTTGCTCAGTTTTATTTCTGCCAGTTGTCTCTCAGTTGTACTTTTTTGTGCAAGTAAGTCTTCTTTAAAATTCTCCAGAGCTTGTCGCTCTTTATCCAGCTCCTCCATAGTCAAGATCATCTGATATTTTCCTACATCCTCCATCACATCAGTTTGGACTTGTACATTAACTTGTTTAATCTCCATCAATCTTGCTTTTTCCAATTCACATTTCGCTCTCTGTAGATTTACTTCCATACTCTCTAGTTCTTGTTTTCTTTTATCTAGCTGCTCCTTCTCTTTCCATATTGTATCTAAACCTCTCTGGTTTTCTTCTCTCTCTGATTGCAGCAGTCTTTCCCAGTTTTGTAGACTCACTCGTTTCTTTTCCATCTCTATTTCCATCTCTTGTAATTTTGTCATCCTCTCTTCAGCTTCATTCTTTACCGCTCGTACATCCTCTTTTGTTTTCTCTAGTTCATGTTTCTCTTTTAAAATTATTTCTTTATATTGTTCCAGTTCTTGTCTTTCTTTCTGTACATCACTCACAAAGTCTTCCACTTTAATGGCAGCTGGTTCTTCTGTTTTTGCATACTCCTGGCTCTCGGTTGGAATGATGGCAGGCTGAACCTGAAATAAATGGTTCTTGTTTGCATTTGCATCTCTGTCCCAATATTTTTTTTAGATATGCAATGTATACAGTATACAGTTATTCTGAACTCTTTGTCTAATTCGTTTTCTCGTTTCACTCAAGATTGTCATGTTTAACATCCTTGTAAAATAGGTTATGGACGCTTCATGTTGACTTTAAGAGTCCATTTGCTGCCGACAATATTGATAATGCAGATAATATAATGACACATCTGTTAAATGCAAGTAAATGATGGCTTACCTTTTCTTTGCCTGTCTTTTCTAGAGCAATGCATTCTTTCTGTCTCTTTATCTCTTCTTTGGCCTGTTCTATGTCCTCCAAAGCATTTTTCACATCTTCTCTCATCTGCTCCACCATATCATTCTCTTTAATGGTCTCCTCCAGCCTCTTCTCCAGTTCTTCTCTTTGCCGCTGCATCATATTTCTCACGAGTTCTAGTTCGTCCCGTTCTCTCATAATCTTTTCTTCCCTGTATTCAATCTCTCTTCTCCTTCGTTGAACTTCATTCTTCAGTTGCCTCATCTCATCCCTGTCTCTCTTCATCATTTCCTTGTTGTGTTCTGCCTCAGCCTTAAGACCTCGCAGCATTTCCCGGATTTGTTCAATCTCCAAAATGAGCCTGTGCATCTCAGCATTCATCTCCTCTTGGTCTGTTGTCTCCATCTGACTTCCTGCCATTCGGCTTTCAATCTGGAATTTTGCTTTCCGCACCATTTCTCTCGTCCCCTCAATCTGCTGAATAAGGTTGATTATTGTGAGGTTCATCTGTCCTTTCTCTTCTTCTAAATCTCTCTCCTCCATCCTAAGTTCAAACTCCTCTCTCGCTCTTTGGATTTCAGCTTTAACTTGCTCCATTTCATATTTCTGCCTCTCCGTCTCCGCTCTTTTTTGTTCCATCTCGTCTTTTGCCCTTTGTATCTCCATCCTCAGTCGTTTCATCTCGTCCTTCTTCCTCATGGTCAATTTCATCCTGTGGTCAAGTTCTTTCTTCTTCCCTTCCATTTCTCTCTTCATCAGCTCCATTTCTCCAATCTCTCGTTTGGTTTTCTGCATCCTTTCCTCCAGCTCTTCTATTTGTCTTTGTATTTCCTGTTTGACAAGCTGCATTTTGTCCATCTCTGCTTTTGCTAGCTCCATTTTCCTTTCAGCATCCTCTTTTTGTTTTAAGATCTCAGTCCTCATCAGTTCCATCTGGTATCTCTCACTCTTTGCTTCCATCATCTGGATTTCAATGTCTTCTTTCTGTTTTTGGAGGTCTGCTCTCATCTTTTCAAGATTAGTCATTTGCAGCCTTGCCTTTTCCATCTTTACGTCGATGTCCTTCTTCTGTTTTGTTAACTCCATCTTCATGTCTTCAATCTCACCCATCTCCTCCTTCATAGCTTCCATCTTCCTCATCATCTCCCCCTTCTCCCTGTTCATCTTCTCACGTTCCTCATGCTCTCCCTTTTCAGCCTCATCCCACAACCTCTCTATCTCTGCTCTCACCCTGTTAATCTCATCCTTGACCTCTTCATATGTGTCTTTCCCTCTCCGCGTTTTCACACGGATCTTCTCCAGATATTCTCTATCGTGCTCCATGTCCTCTCTCATCTTCCTCAAAGTGTCCTCTCGTCGTTTTGTCTCCTCTAACCTTTTATTCACTTCCTCTCTTTGTTCCTGGATCTCAATCATAAGACGTTCAGCTTTCTCTCTATCTTGTTGCGCTAACTCTCTACTTCTGTCCATGGTCTCTGTGTCCAGAAATAGCTGAGTCTTGATCTTCTCAAGTTCTTCTCTTAATCTCTGCACTTGAGCACTCTGTTCTACATCATATCTCATCATTTCATACCTTCGTTTTTCTAGATCTTTCTTCTCGTTCTGGACCTGAACTCTAATCTGTTTGAGCTCCTCTCTCTCCTTGTCCATCTCAGCTAAACGCTTTTCCTGATCTTCCTTGTCCTTCAGCACAGCTATTTTCATTTGCTCAACAAACTCTTTCTCTTGCTGTGTATCCTCCAGCATTTTCTGCAGGTTCTCTTTTTCAGAATGCCTCAACTTTTCTAGCTCATGTCTGGCTGTTTGTATCTCTTCATTTATTTGTTCTAACTCCTCTGTTTTTTTGTGTATTTCATCTCTTTGCTCCAACGCCTCTGTTATGGTTTCATACCGTCTCTTTTCTGACTCTTCCATTTGCTTTTTTAAGAGCATCTTAGCCTCTTGGACTGCAAGTTTGGCATGGTTTGCCTCCTCTTTTTCTTGTTTTGCAACTCTAATCCTGTTCTCTATTTCTGCCTTTTGTCTTTGTAGCTCATTTCTCATGCTTTTGATTTCATCTGCTTCTTCTTTAGCCTTTTCTCTGCTGTTATTAATCTCTCCTCGCTCTTTCTCCATCTGTTCTATCATTTTTGTCAACTCCTCTCTCTTTGCTTTAGCCTCATCCGTCTGTTTGATAGCGGCAAGTTTGTCGTCTTCTACCTGAAGCTTCAATTTTTCAAGACTGTCCTTCCACTGCATGAGCTCCATCCTGCTCTCCACAATGTTTTTCTGAGATCTTTGGACCTCGTCCCTTAATTTTTCCAGTCTTTCCAGTTCATGCTGAGTTTTCGCTCTGAGTTCGACTTCCTCTTTCTCTGTTTCATGCCACCTGCTCTCCATTTCCTCCTTCACCCTGAGGATTTCGCTTCTGAGGAACTCGCACTGTTCGGTCTCTCTTCTCACCAATTCTCTCTTTCTTTCCAGCTCCTCCCGCTCATCCTCCAACTCAGCCTTTGTCTCCTCCATTTGTTCTTTTGTTTTTTGGATCTCCTCAATTTTCTTCTCAGTATCTTCAATTTGTCCTTGAATTTCAGTCTTCATTTTTTCCATTTTGTCATTTTCCCGGATTGTGACTTCTTGGCTGTTCTCAATATCTTCTTTGGCTCTGTCCGTCTCACGTTTAATTCTTTCTAACTCTTGTCTCTCCCTCAGCATCTCCTCTTGTCTTCGGTTCAAGTTGTCTTTTTCAGCCTTGATCTCGGCTTTGATTAGTTCTGTAATTTCTCTTTCTTGTCTGGCTTCTTCTCTTATCTTAAAACTTTCTTCCTTCTCCTTCAGTAGCTTTGCTTTCTCCATATCGTTAGCCCTTTGTATCTCTACTCTTAAACTCTCCAGCTCGTCTCTCTCCCTCTGCAGTCGAGCTCTGTGCTCTAGCTCCTCTGTCACTGTCTCATACCTCTTCTTCTCCATTTCTTCTTTAGCTTTTCGTATATCATCCTTCTGTTTTTCTAGAATATCTTTGTCCTTCTGCATCTCTATTTTCATATGTTTCACCCTATCAGTTTCTCTTTTTATTTCCTCAACTCTGGTATCCATAGATATCATGTGATTTTGTATGTTCACTTTGGCCTGTCCGATCTTTTCCCATTCCTTTTTGACCAGCTCTCCATTCATTACCAACTCCTCTCGACCTCTCTCAATTTCATATTTAATCTCTTCCAGATCCTTTTCTTTTATTAAGATATCTTGCCATTTCTTTTCAATGAGGTTGCTTTCTGTAAGCGCTTGAGCTCTCAGCTGGTTTATTCTCTCATTCTCTTGTTTTGAAAACACTCTGTTTCTTTCAACCTCTTCTCTTGCTCTTTGAATCTCGTCTTGCAGGTATTTCAGCTCATCTTTCTCTCTTTGGATTATAGCTCTCTGTTCCAGCCCTTCTTTCTCTGTTTCATGCCACCTTTGCTCCATTTCCGTCTTTACTTGCTGTATGTCAACTTTAATCTGCTCAAACTGGTCTCTTTGCCTCTTGATGTCATACTTCTTTCTCTCCAACTCGCTTTTCTCCTCCTCTATTTCAGCTTTCATCTGCTCCATCTGACACTTTGCTTTCTGTGTTTCCTCAATCTTCATCTCTATCTCATTGATCTGAACTTGTATGGCACTTTTTATTTGTTCCATTCGTTCCATCTCGTACTTTGTGCTTTCACGGTTGCTCTCCAGCTCCTCCTTCTGTCTCAGAGTCTCATATCTGATCATCTCCAAGTTCTGTCTCTCTCTGATAATTTCATCATGCTTTTGCTCTAGGGTGGTTTGCTCAGTTTGGAGATCAGATCTCATTTGCTCAATCCTCTCCCTCTCTCTATTTACCTCTTCTTTATTATGATCCATTCTTTTGCGGATGTGGTCCATCTCGGCTTTCATGTGAGTAATAGTTCTCTCAAGTTGTCTTTTCTCTGTGGTCATCCTGACTATCTCATCTTGCTGTCGCTGAATCCTCTGTCTCATGTTGTCTATCTCAGTCCTCTCTTGCTTAGTTCCTTCCCAAAGGTTCTCAATCTGCTCAATGGCACGCATTGTTTCCAGTCTACGCCTTTTTAGAGAGTCTTTTCTTTTCTGGATGTCACTTGAATGTCCATTTTTGTCATCCTGTCTTCTTTTTTCTCTGGGAGAACTGGGTGGACTGATTCTCTCTGTTTGCGTATGCTTGCTGTTGCGTTGTCTCCACTCTGCAAAAAATGTTTTAAATTTAAATTAAATTATAATAATAAATAAATAAATATATATATATATATAAACAAATTATTATTATTATTATTATTAATAATCATAATCATAATAAATATTCATGCACAGGTTTATTTTTCATACAACTTTAATTTTGTAATAAGTTTGTAGTGCCATGTCAATAATGACCATGACTTAATTAACTTAGTGATGATAATTCACAAACTGGACAGATCCAGTTCTTGTTAAATGGCACTATTGCTATCCACTAAAATTAATTAGATTTTCTAACCTAGTGCTTGAATCAGTTCAGGCTCTGTCATTCTCAGGATGAGATGGAAGGACACACTGTTTAGAGGTGGCTCTCTTTCCAAAGCCTCAAACAGGAGCCGCATTGCCTCCTGCTGGGTTGGAGCAGCCTGCACTTGTTGAGCTGCTGCTTCATGGATCAGACTTTGGGAGATAACAGCCTCAGCAATGTCACTGACCCGAGTCGCTCTCGTAATTATCTGCTCCTTGAATTCTGTCAGAAAGTCTCCAACTGTTGGGAAGGAGAACATTTGCACTGCATTAATAAACAATGCATGAAACAATCACAATTACATTTTGATTAAATTAAGTAGTGCAGTGAACTTTACCGTAATCTCTGGATTCTGCCATGGCTGCTTGCTACCTGATTTTAAAAAGGCTGAATTGTGATCTGAAAATTAATAGAAATTAATTCCATTGTGTACTACAGTATTAAAAAGTAATAAAATATAATTAAAAATAAAGGATAAAATAAAGTGTACAGAAATGTAAAGGTGAAGTTATTTGAGTGTTATACAGTTTTCAAAAGATTTTAACTGTGAAATGTATTATGAAATAGAGAAAAACAATAAAGCAAGATATACATTCAATCCAGATCATTTTTATACATGAGTATTAAGGATGCAGAAATAGGATTGCTGCATTTTTTTATAGACTTGCATTGTTTTCTTGACAAATGTTTTTTTTTTCCTTAAACTTAATAAAACACATTTTGAAGTTATAAATAAAATGAATATTAATATGTTTTACAAGAAAATACTATTTCAGTTTTTCTTCTTCAAAATTTCATGTTTAATTTGTTGCCATGTCCTTATAATTGTTTGTGAAATTTACTAGCCATTTCTGAGTGAAAAGTTTTCCTATATCATTTTTTTTCTTCTAGTGTAGCTAAGATGTGACTTAAGGAACTGATATTATTTTATAAAATTGTTTAAAAGATTCTTACCTTTTGTGTTATTACTGTATTGAATTAGTTCTGTAAAAAGTTGTGGTCTGATGATGGAGGCATATTGCTCTAGCAATGGTAAAGAAGGTGACTTTAAACATTTAAAAACAAATCTTATCTTACTTTAGCACATGCTTGATGTCTATGTAATTTACGTAAAATGGCACGGCTTTGGGTTATCATGCATTTGATTGGCTGTGGGTGGTACAACTTCTTCTGTCTGGTCTTCTCTGATAAACGCAGTGTATGACAGTACAGGTCCACCCCTGACATGGTAATGTGAATTATCTACTGCAACACCCACTTGTACTAACTGGTTTGGGAATAAGTGCATACTAAATGAGAGCCAAAATTATGTCACCTCGAGTAAATGTTTGTTTGTTTGTACTTGTATTTTCCACATACTTGTTTGTGCAGTATATATACTGTATATATACATATATATATAGGTATGTAAATAGTGAAAGTAATGCAGAGAGCATATGTATAGAAGTAATGGGTATACGGGGGTAATCAGATTAGTAAATTTGTATAATCCTTGTTCGGAATTATCAGTAGGCATTCTGAAAAGTGCCATGGGAGAATAATCAAACAAAATGATTATGTGTGGTGATTTTAATGCACACGATAGTATTTGGGGTAGCAGGAACAAAGATAAAAATGGTGAAGTAATAGAAGAATTCATGGAAGAAAACTCTTTAGTGTGTCTAAATGATGGCAACCCAACAAGAATAGATAAGAGGTGCAATATCATGTTTAGATATCACAATAATTTCAGCATCATTAGCTGGTAAATGCATATGGTCAGTATCTAAAGATAATATTGGAAGTGATCATTTTCCAGTGATCGGTGAAATTCAAAATACGATTTAAATACAAAATTGTAATTTTGGTTTAAGATGGATATATAAAAAGGCAGATTGGGACAAGTTTCAAATGTTATGTGAAGAACAATTTGAAAATGTCAGTGATGATAGGTATGGTAAAGTAGTTAAGGGCATTTATTTTGCAGTATCACAATCACGCTAGTAAGTGGTACAAGTAAAACAAAGAATGTACCTTAGTGGTCAGATGAATGCTCGAAAGCAATTAGAGAAATGAATAAATCATTTAAATTTTTAAAAAGAACACTCACCCCAGAAGCAGTCATAGATTATCAAATGAAAAGAGCTTATGTTAAAAAGGTTATTAAAAATACGAAGACGACAGGATGGCAAAGCTTCTGTAATACAATAGGGAGGGAAACCGAAATAAATGCAGTCTGGCGTATGATAAAGAAGATGAATGGAATTGATAGCTTCAGAAAGATACCTGTAATGGAGGAAGGTGGGACGGTAGCCATTACAAATAAAGATAAGGTCACAATAATGTTGGCTCAATCATTTGCTAAAGCTCATAGCATTGAAAACTTAGATGATGCATTCTTAAGACGACAACAAATTATGAGTATATATGGAAATATATACAAGAAAAAGCAAGATTTTAATAGTATTTTGGATGATGAGTTTAATTATGTTGAATTAAAATCAGCTATTAATAATTCAAAGAATACAACACCAGGTAAAGATATGATATGTTATAATATATAAACGAATCTACCAGCTAAAGCATTAGAAGCATTATTGGAATTGTATAATTATATATGGAATGAGGGTATCCTTCCTAAGCAATGGAAGACTGCAATTGTGCTTCCTCTAGCTAAGCCTGGGAAAGACATAACAAAACCTAGTAGTTATAGACCCATAACACTTACCTCTACGCTATGTAAAGTCACGGAAAAAATGATTGAGTAGACTGAATTACATTTTGGAGAAAAGCGAAATGTTATCAACTTTTCAAAGTGGATTTAGGAAAAATAGATCTACAGTAGATGCTTTGATACTATTTGAAAATGAAGTTTAAAAGCCTATATAATGAAATAATACATGTTTACAGTATTCTTTGACAGAAAATGCTTATGACACTTTGTGGAGGGAAAGTTTGCTAATTAAACTGAATAAATTAGGTGGGTAATTTTATAACTGGGTTTTAGACTTTCTATTTGAATGTACCTTTCAGGTTAAAATTAGAGAAGAAATATCAGATCCTTATAACATTCTAAATGGAACTCCACGGGGTAGTGCAATTAGCCCAATATTGTTTAATTTAATGACTGATGTTTTTGATAAAAAAAATAAATAAACAGGAATAGGATTAGCACTTTATGCAGATGATGGAGCATTATGGAAGAGAGGACGCAATATTAAAAATGTAGTTAAAGGCATACACGAGTCAATTAAAAAAGTAGAGGAGTGGTCCCTGGACTGGGGTTTAAAATGTTCAGTTTCAAAAACAAAATATATGTTATTCACTAAGAACAAGAAGATTGAGCATTTAGATTTGAAGTTGTATGATCAAACATTGGAAAGAGTACCTGTTTTTAAATACCTTGGTTGATGGTTTGATGAAAAATTAACATGAAAACTGCATATAAGTAAAATTGCATGAAAATGTAGAATGATCATAAATTGCATGAGTACGGTTGCTAGTCACAATTGGGGAGCTAGTCGTAGTGCATTGTTGTGTATGTATCAAGCATTGATTCGTTATTGCTTTGACTATTGATGCATTGTATGTGGCCCAGCAACCAAATCTTTACTGAAAAAATTAGATATCAATCCAGAGCATTAAGAATATGTTGTGGAGCAATTAAAACATCCCCTGTAGATGCAAGTGGGATAGAAATGGGTGAGATGCCTGTTGAACTGACAAAGACGTATTGGGTGAAACTTCAACAATCTGTAAGTACTCATATCACTCGTAAAGTACTGGAGGAGTGCTGGGAATATTTGTATGATGGATGATGTAGTTTTGGATGGAAGAGTAGAATATGGGCCAAGGAGTATGGCAAGGATAATACGATCTTCTGTCCTAATGTACCACTCACTGATGCCCCACTATGGAGAGTCCCTGAACCACTTGTAGATTTGAGTTTAGTAGACAAGCACCAAAGTGAATGCATTGGAAAGGAGGTTAATGCTATTCTAAATAATAAAGTTTATTCAACATTACAAAAATTTTCGGATGGATCTAAGGAACCTGTTAGTCAAAAGGTTGGAAAGGGAGTATATATTCCAAAATTTAAAGTACGAATTAGTTTGAAATTGCCAGATGTTTTATCAGTATACACTGCAGAGTTAACAGCTATAATAATAGGACTACAGGGTTGAACAAGTCAGACCAAATAAAGTGGTAATATGCTCAGATTCTTCTTCAGCTTTAATTAGTATAGCACATGCGAGATCAGACAGAGAAGATTTATTAATGGAAGTGTATCTATCTTTATACAGATTGAAAGAGGCTGGGATAATGGTATATTTTTGTTGGGTGCACATGGTGGGGTATCTGGTAATGAAGTTGCTGATAAACTAGCAAAAAAAGCACTAGACAAGATGGAGGTGGATGTTAAAGTGCCTATGGGGAAAAAGGAGGCAAAGTCAATTTTAAAGTTAAAAAAGTTAATGAATAAATGAAAAATTAGATGGGATAATAGCAGCACAGGGAGATGGTGTTATAATATTACGCAGACAGTAGGGAGGATAAATTGTCGGAAGAAATAGGAAAGAGGTGTGGCTGTCTAGATTAAGTCTGGGACATAGGCTACAGGGTTGAAATCAACACTGGCATTTATGGGTTTACATGTTTACATGGGTTTATGCAATGTATGTGGTGTATCTGAAAATGTATATCATGTACTTTTTAGGTATGGTAAATATAGTGTATATCGTGACATATTATTTAATCACTTTGGGGAGGAAAGAATGACACATAAAGAGCACCAATTAAATACATACCCACCCAGCACCAGACGTCATTTGGACGTCGTTTTTTGGGCTAAATCAAGTCATTTTGCATTCAAGAAACCTGGCTTCGACCTCACCTTGATTTATTATACCTGGATATGAGTCTGTCAGGTTTGATAGAGGTGGAAATCAAGGTGGAGGCTGTGCAACATTTGTAAGGAGTTGTGGAATATCTGAAGGCTACAGGGGTATATTATAGGATTTAGATAGTAGTGCTATAATGTTTATTTATAAAATATATATCTTTTTTTTTTTATAATGTAAAGTGCATTCAGTGAGTTATAATCCATGCTGCATACTCCGATACAGTAGGTGGCGGTATGCACCTGATAAGTCATGGTTGCAATCCGCCATAAAACTAACAAGAAGAAGACGGAAGCGCAGACCAGCGGCGAGCTGCAGCCAGAGGCTGTGTATTTTTCACCAGCGTGTGTTCTTGTTAAATTGACAAAACGTCTTACGCAATGAGGTATCACTTGTTTTATTCTTCTTTAAATAAAATAACGTCTGCTTGATTAAGTTAAATAGCGAGGTTCATCAAACCGTAGCAATGTTTTGTTTATTTTTGTTGGTTGAAAGCTAGCCCGGTGCCTGTTAGCATGTTGTTCTGCTAGCCGCCGTGCTTTTGACGAATAAAAGAAATACAATGTATTTATTATTGAAGTGCATGCTTTAAAACTGATTAAACGACGCGTTTGGATTTAATCTTTATTTAGTATTTTTAAACGCTATATATCCGAAAAACGAGACTGTTCATTCATAAATGAATGAATGAACAAACGAAAGAACGAAGAACCGAGCATTAACATGAACAATGATGCTCGTTTCACCACCTGTGATTGACTGTTTTCTCATCGGTTATTTTTTGTTTGGCTCGTAAATTAATCTTTCACAAACATTTTGAGATTTTTTTTTTTATTTAAAAGTTTTTTTCGCATATTTTATGTTTTTCTTTTTAATTTACTGAAATTATTGCTTTTTTTCGCAGAGGAGATCGTGGCAGGGGCCGAGGTGGCCGGTTCGGCTCCCGCGGAGGTTTGGTGCAGGGGTGCGTTGTTTATTATGCATATGCTTGTTTTTTTTTTTTTTTTATTTAATTGGCTTACTTTAATTTCTTGATATTGACTTGACATTGCCTATGCCTTCTGTTCTCTCAGGTATCGGCCCTTTGTCCCTCACATACCATTTGACTTCTATGTTGTAAGTACAGTTCTACACAGTGATTCTTTGCTTTGTGAAACAATAAGCCTCCATCTCATAAATCTCTTCTTGCAGTGTGAGATGGCCTTTCCTCGAGTGAAGCCAGCCCCTGATGAGACCGCTTTCAGTGAATGTCTGCTGAAGAGAAACCAAGATCTCTCTCCTACCCCTACTGAACAGGTACATTGATTTTTCATTAAAGGGGTCATATGATACTGCTAAAAAGAACACTATTTGGTGTAATGATATGTTTATGCGGTTTAAGGTTAAAAAAACACATTATTTTCCACATACTGTACATTATTAGCCTTGAGTGAGCGGAGGCCTAGAGTGAGCAGCGGCCTAGAGTATGCGGAGGCCGGCATGAGTGTGCAGAGGCGAGCGGGCTTGAGAACAGCGCGGCTGGCGGATTCGACGAAGGAGCATCCGGCGGGCTTGCGGATAAAAAGGGTACCATGACAGCTGGACACAATGTAGCCGACCTCGTGGTTATCCTGAAGATCTTACCCACCTGTGAGTCTCATTATTTCATGAATTGTGATGTTCTGTTTAACTGTCTTAATATGTTAATCACTAGCCCATGTATGCTTCTTTTATTGATAATCCTATTATTTTTTTGTTTGTTCAGTGGAAGCTGTTGCTGCCTTGGGAAACAAAGTAGTTGAGACCCTGCGTACACAGGACCCTTCTGAGGGTGAGTATGGGTTTTAATCTGGCAAGCCAATCAGAGCATAGAAGAAAAAATCATTTGTAATCAAAATAAAAAAAAAAAAAAATCAATATTCTCAACGAAATATTTTCCACTGTTCTCTTCAGTACTGTCCATGCTGACCAACGAGACAGGATTTGAGATCAGCTCTGCCGATGCCACTGTGAAAATTCTCATCACCACGGTTCCACCCAACCTGCGCAAACTGGACCCAGAGCTCCACCGTATGTTACACTCAAACACTTCACATGTATTCTTACAAATGAGCTTTTCTTACTAGGGATGTACCAGGTATCTGTACCATGCTTGCTGCCAAAACACTCAAATGAGCCCTGTCCATTTAGGTTAAGCCATATATCAGCAGATAGCACCTCATCACCCTCCATATTAACACTTAAGTCTTAAATTATGTGTTAGGGGTATCTCAGTTATTAGTTTAATAATTCTGTTCTTGTTATTTATTTCTCTCTCAGGCTTCCATTTTGTCCTTGGTCACTAAGATTAACAACGTCATTGACAACCTAATTGTGGCACCTGGAAACTTTGAAGTGGTGAGAAGACATTTTAATAATGTTTTCATATATATATATATATATATATATATATATATATATATATATATTCCTCAGTATTTTTGTAATGCTAATCAATGTCTAACAATTCCCAGCAAATTGAGGAAGTAAGGCAAGTGGGCTCGTATAAAAAGGGTACCATGACAGCTGGACACAATGTAGCCGACCTCGTGGTTATCCTGAAGATCTTACCGACCTGTGTGTCTCATTAGTTCATGAATTGTGATGTTCTGTTTAACTGTCTTAATATGTTAATCACTAGCCCATGTATGCTTCTTTTATTGATAATCCTATTATTTTTTTGTTTGTTCAGTGGAAGCTGTTGCTGCCTTGGGAAACAAAGTAGTTGAGACCCTGCGTACACAGGACCCTTCTGAGGGTGAGTATGGGTTTTAATCTGGCAAGCCAATCAGAGCATAGAAGAAAAAATCATTTGTAATCAAAATAAAAAAAAAAAAAAATCAATATTCTCAACGAAATATTTTCCACTGTTCTCTTCAGTACTGTCCATGCTGACCAACGAGACAGGATTTGAGATCAGCTCTGCCGATGCCACTGTGAAAATTCTCATCACCACGGTTCCACCCAACCTGCGCAAACTGGACCCAGAGCTCCACCGTATGTTACACTCAAACACTTCACATGTATTCTTACAAATGAGCTTTTCTTACTAGGGATGTACCAGGTATCTGTACCATGCTGCTCTTTTCTTTTTCATTCTTGTCAATATTGGAAATTTAATTGTACACACTGATTTAGCTTATTTTGACATTTGCTATCATCTAATGTTCATTAAAGAACACAAATAACACTTAACTTATAACACAAATATAATCTTCAGCAAACTTAAAATAAATAACCTTTTTTTCAAATTTTGCACTAATGTTGTGATGCTTAAATTCACTTGTCATTTAAAATGGTTGTTTTTAGCAATTTATTTATTTAGTCTAGACCAGGTTGACCAGAATTATAAAGTTAATTTTTTTTTTCTCTTCCTTTTGCAGTGGACATCAAGGTTCTGCAAAGTGCTCTGGCAGCCATTCGTCACGCTCGCTGGTTTGAGGAGAACGCTTCTCAGTCAACGTAAGTAACTTTCTCTTAATGGCTTTAATGAATCTAATGCGTTTTGTAGCTTACTTTGGTTTCCATCTTCTCTTAGTGTGAAAGTTTTGATCCGGTTGCTGAAAGACCTGCGAGTCCGATTTCCTGGATTTGAGCCTCTCACACCCTGGATTCTAGATCTGCTGGTGAGCACTGTTGTCAGAGTCTAACTTTTTTCTAACCTTATCTGCACTACACCAGCTGACTTCCCTGTAATTTTGCTCTTTTCATAGGGACACTCTGCTGTGATGAACAACCCGTCTAGGCAGCCCTTGCAACTCAATGTTGCTTACAGGTAATGTGGTACTGTCTGTTTGTTTTGCTTGTGGTAATGGGCATCAAACTCTGTGGATTTTGAGGTATAATGAGCGTGTGTGTTGCAGGCGCTGTCTTCAGATGCTCGCCGCAGGTCTTTTCCTGCCAGGCTCTGTAGGAATCACTGATCCGTGTGAAAGCGGAAACTTCCGTGTGCACACTGTCATGACCCTGGAGCAGCAGGTAATGCAGGTTTCAGTCAGCAGGTAATTTAGTGTTAAAAATACAGGTAATCTAATTGATTTGTTTCTGCAGGACATGGTGTGTTTCACAGCCCAAACACTGGTGAGGGTTCTGTCTCATGGAGGATACAGAAAAATCTTGGGCCTTGAAGGAGATGCTAGTTGTAAGTGTTTGAGGTTTATTCCAGATTAAATTGATTTGTGTAGTTGCATATTCGAGTGTCAGTGTCGCTGATGTTTGTGATGCCTATCTGTAGATCTCACCACTGAGATGTCTACATGGGATGGAGTGATTGTCACCCCATCTGAAAAAGCTTATGAGAAACCCCCAGAGCGCAAGGAAGAGGAGGATGAAGCACTGGAGGAAGGTGGAGAGGGAGAAGATGAAAGCATGGAGACCCAGGAGTAATGCAATGGTCTCTGACAAAGTTTTGGCTTGGTCATTTGTATTTATGTTGGTTTTTAATAGAGATCTGTGTCTCATAAGTTTTACCCAGATGTTCCCTGCATGTCTACATTTGGTTTCTGTACATCAGTCTGCACCTCCTAGAGTTAAAGCCATGGTAGTAAACAGGAAAGAGCTCTAACAAGGACCAAAAGGCAATGGCTTCTCACCTCAGCTCATTCTGATACGGTTACGTCTAGGAAAAGTACTGAAAATCACTTCATTTGTTTTTTTTTTGTTGGTTTGTATTTTTATCACTGATGGATCAAGTAAAGTTTTTATTTCCTCCTTTGTACTATGTTTCTGCATTCTTTTTTTTTTAATGACTTTTAATATTGCTTGGGTATTTTTAGGTTGCACACAGTCCTTTTATTGTGTTGATTGATGATCTTGGACAAGTACTTTAATGGATAATTTACCCAAAATTGAAAATGAGGTTTGTTTTCTTGTCAAGCGTGTGTGGTTGAGCTTTACCACATTCACAAATAAGAGACTAGAAAAAATATCTTCATTTGTGTACTAAAGATAAATGGGAGTTTCGTGTGTGGAATGATGTGATGGTGAGTAAATGACTTACATTTTTTGGGTACGGTACCTCACAAACAGTTGCTATCTGAATAAGCTTTTTTGCAGACCAATAGCAGCATAACTAGTATGGAGTTGCTTTTACACACAAACTTACCAGTTGCATTTATCTGTATTAATGAGATATGTCCAGGTGCTGATCAACAGCGTCATATGTGACCACATTTTCAGGACCAGGCCAGAAATCTCTGTTCGGAAGTTGGGGTAAAGCTGATGATCACCTAACCTGCCCCCACCACTAACCCTAAATTCACTACAAGTATAACAGAAGCACCACCCTAGAGAATGCCCATCCACACCTTACCACTAACCTCAGTAAGGCTATAATCCCCATTCTTCTGGTCTGAAACTGCTGTCACGGATACTATGGAACCCATGACAATGGTTCCAAGCATTGTCAAGAAAAAGTGCAACAAGCAGTAACGTTAGTGACATTTTTGAATGAATCAGTGTTCAGTCATTCTTGAGACGTGGGACAAAACAGGTCCAGCAATGGTAACTGCTATTAGCTTTAAAAAATAAAAATATTTTCAATTTTAAATGTCATGAGGGATTAATAATAGAATGTATTTAACACAATTATCACCTTCAATTTAATTTTCTCATTATTATATCTAATCTGTGTTTCTTAATGTCCTCTCACTACATCTAAAACAGTGTGTCCACAGAGAAGGGTTCAATCATTCATATGCAATAAAATGGGTAAAAATGCTTTTTTAATGATGAAAAAGAGCTTGTTTTATCAAAAGCAACACGTAATAATATCTCCTATCAAAGCAAGGTTGTTTTTTTAATGACATGCATGTTTCATAAGATTTTAAAGTTGCGTCCCCACTTGTTGTCAACACCGTCAGACATTCAATAAAATGTAATAACATCAGGGACTATCAGGGGCAGCTGTCACTCTAAAGGACCCCCTTTCCACAGTTCACCTCTGCAGAGTACATCAGTGTCAGACAGGCTCTGCTAAGTTTTATAGTTTTAGAATTTTAAATCCTAATGTTAATATTTCCT